>NW_023305564.1:13281-13973 GCF_011077185.1 Oxyura jamaicensis
CACACAAAGTGGTTTACTTGTGGCTAGCACTGAAAAATAGGATTCCTTTGAATCCTGTGAATATATTTTAGTTTCTTGTGGATCATTCAAAATTTGCATAAGTGTTCTGCTCCACTCTGTGGCATTCCTGTATGCCAGGAATGCTTCCTATACCTGGAATAAGAATCAGATTATATTCTGTGATGGTTTTTTTTCCTGATTGCTTTTACTTTGACACACAAACAATCCTTTTAAAACAGAGGAGGCGATCTTGTTTATCACCTTCTAGAGAGAAGAGTTGCAGCAAAATATGACAACATAAAATGTAGTATTATTTCCATAAAACTGTTTTGTCACTGATATTTGTCAGACATTAGATCTTCCTTTACTCTCTGTAATCAGTAAACTCAGTAAACTCATTTTTATCATTCTCATTTAGTAGTGGTTATATTTACTTGGTGCTCAGCTTCTATTGATGTAAATCATTATACAAGACAGACATAAGCTAAGTTAGTCTGTAAGATTGCAGATACCAGAACTTGGGAGAATTTCTAACATTCTTGTGCATGTACATCTGTGGTGGTTTTACCGTGCTAGGCAGTTGAACACCACAACCGCTCTCTCACTCCCCCTCCTCAGATGAGGAGGGGAAGAAGTAAAGGAAAGAACAACTCACGGGTTGAGATAAGGATGATTTAATTAAAAAGGGGAAA
>NW_023305565.1:0-1249 GCF_011077185.1 Oxyura jamaicensis
CTGGGGAGAAGGAAACAAGGACAGAACAGTCCTCAGCTACTTCATCGTTCTCTGCACTTCTTGTCAGCGGCCTATTCAGATGCTTTCATTTCAGTGAGGATCAAAGAAGCCAATTGCAGGGCTGGTCGAAGTTCCAAAGTGGCAAAAATGCCTTGCTGAGCATAGCTCAAGTGGGAACATGAAAATCTCGGCTGCAGTTGGTGCAGCTGCAATCTGCAGTGCATAAGGACCCCTGTGCGTCAAAGTTTGGCTTCAGCTCCTGGAAGTGATGAATCCAGTTAGGCAAGTCTTTTTTGTACAACTGAATTGGAAGTCTCTCGTGAAAGCTCACTAAGTAAGATGAGAGTGCGGAGGGAGGACTTGTTTGGGGAGGGGCAGAAGGTGAGTCTTGTTCTAATGATCTTACCAATTGGGAGTTTTTGACTTTCTCCAGAAGGTCCTTCTTTTAGAAATCATGAGTTCACTTAGGATCTTGCTCTTTCAATTTACTGCAATCTAATCAATAAACCACCACCAGTATATTCCAAAAAGTTACAGTTCAACCTTTGTTTTGTCATATTGCTTTCACAAAGGCGAGCTAAATAGCTGAAAATGATCCCAGTTGCTGTCATGTATGGTGTTTTGGATGATTCTGTTATTGACTACTAAAATGCATGCTCTGCCTTATGTTCCTGATGTGAGGGATCTGTGGTAGCTCACTCTCGTAACATGATGAGTTGAACCCCAAGGACTCAGTACCCATAGAAACAGAGACGGAACCTACGGGACTGATTCTTGGGAGAGCTGATGACTACGCAAGAGACTTCTGGGGGAAATGAAATGAAGATGGATTTGTGCCCCTAACAAAAGCACTCTGCCTGCAACTGTTGGTGCACAAGTAAGGTGGAGCTAAACCCCTTGCAGCCGGCGTGTGTGTGCAGCGCTGAATAAACATACCTGATTTATAAGCATGCCAAGGTTATAGACAGTCTATTTTCCGCAAGTAAATTTCCCCTGTGCAATACGCAGATTGCAGTGATAAATCAAGGTGTGGAATGAATGGCAACATAACTTTTTGGCTTCATATTCAAAATGTCATTTATTTGGCCATTTGATTTATGGTAGCACTCCCCTCCCCTCCTATTCCCTCCCCCTCCCATTTTCTCCCCCCCCCCACCCCCCCACCACTCCCAAACCCTACGCTCCCCTATACTCCCCTCCCCTGCACTCTCCTCCCCTTTCATCCCCTACACCCCCCTATACCATCCTT
>NW_023305566.1:0-7913 GCF_011077185.1 Oxyura jamaicensis
AAGAAAGAAAGAAAGAAAGAAAGAAAGAAAGAAAGAAAGAAAGAAAGAAAGAAAGAAAGAAAGAAAAAGAAAAAACAGTAGCTTTATATATATATATACATAAATTTGGTACTTCTTGAGTATTTATTTATTCAAAAGCTATTCACCTTAATGAATTGTGAGTAATCTAATATGTAAAAAGTCAGCATGACTTTTTGATAGCATTATTAATAAATAAATAAATAAATAAGTCCTTCCTCAAGCCCAGAAACCATGGTTCTTTCTCCCTGCAAAGCAACATCAGTTCAAACTGCAGCTCTTTCCCTCCCTTTCTTCTCCTAATTGGTGATACACAAATTTAACACAGAAGATATTTGTTTTTCCTATCTGTGATCAGACACTATTCTGCTTTGGATTGTATGCTTGCCCTTCCATGGGCCTACTGTACAGAACAATTACTTGCATTACCAAAGAACTGTCAGATTAACCTCCCAGGCTTTTGCTAGATCTAATTTCCTGCCTTCTACTATGTCAGGCTGCCTGGGGGCTGTTGGAAAGTTTTAACCTGCAGCATTAACTCATATTAATCAATGGCTGGCCTACGAGGAAGATTCTGAGGACTCTTATAACAATATGTTACTTGCCTCCACTAATCAAATGTCTATGTTATTTGGCACATTGCTCTTGGACAGAAGTTTATTTTTTGTGGCATGAGGAACAGGTAAGATCATGTGGTTTGTTCATCACAGACTGGAGAGGCTGAGGGGAGGTCTCATGGCGGCCTGCAGCTCCCTCATGTGGGGAGCAGAGGGGCAGGCACTGAGCTCTGCTATCTGGGGACAGCAACAGGGCCCGAGGGAATGGAACGTTGCTGGGAGGTCCAATGTGGAGCCAGTATATGGTGTAAGGACCACTCGGACACCAGGGTTCTTTTAGGATCAGTAACTGCTACTAATTCACTGATGAAATAACTTCAACTCCATCTTATTGAGGACATAACTTCCACTCCTATACTGAGGGCATAACTTCATCTACTTACTGAGGACAGGCTCCCTTCTCATACCATTCACCCCACAGCAGTACTTTTCCACTAGCTATTCATTGGTCAACAACTTTTCCTGGCAACTGCAAACACCCTGCAACTTCCATGTTACAAGCAGTCCAAAACAGAAAGGTGTCCCCTGAATCACCCTTCTTTGTTCCCTCTAAACTCTTTACATTCCTGATGGTCTCATCCTTAAGAGTCCAATGTTATCACCAACCATGTCAACCTCCATGGCCATACTCATGCACCAGGATTTGGACTCCATGATCCTTGTCGATCTTTTCCAACTCAGGTTATTTCATGATTCTATGATTATTGGACTGCTTGATGAACATGCAGTCACTTTTCCTGTTGTACTTTTTTTTTTTTTTTTTTTTTTTTTTTTTTTGTAATTTTAAGTGGATAAGTATGGAAAGTATCCCACCCATTTCACTGAATTTATTTATTTAACTTATATATCTTCTCCAAGAGAAATAAGCATGCAGAAATTCTCCTCTGAATTCACCTTCTGTGGCGCCTTACATCCTTAAAAAGGATCCTGCTGCTTACTGTTATTCATCTCTTCATTCCCAAACACTTGCCTTTGGTTAAATTATAATGATCATTTCTGTTTGCAGAAATCAGTGCAGACTGCTAAAGAGATGTGTTTCTGATGTGCAGAAAGCCTTGCCTCCCAGAGTCACGTGTGGTTTGTCCTTCCTTTATTTATTTATTTATTTATTTATTATGGTACTCTCTTGGTCTGAAAATAGCTTTATTTTTTTCCTACCTTTTGTTTACAAAATATATGCTTTAGGTCAGAGCTTGTCTTTTGATCTCTTTTCAGACTGCACAATGATAGTCTAGTATCTAGAATAACAGCTGTTCTTAAATATTGTGATAACTGCTACGTAGAATGCAACATGGTCGTATTCATGCTTTAAACAACTAACAAGATACCTAAGTCAGGGAAATGATTAGCCTAGTCTTCCTCTCTAGTCACTTAAACAATACATGGCTTGTGTGCCTATATATGGTTTGTGTTCCAATAGAATATTTACAGATACTTTGCTGCTACTTCTCCTCATTCGTTAACTTCTCTAAATGTGTATGAGAATAATACTACTTATTGAAGAATTCATTTGCAGGACATAAGAAGATTCTGGAGTGTATTTTACTTTTTGGTTTGTAAAAGTGCCCCTTTTCCTATATGTGCTAAGATAAATCTCTTCTACTAATAAATATAGAATAAGCTAAAACACAGAGCAGAATATTTTAGCTTAAAATTATATTGAACAAGAAAAGTTTGCTGGCATTGAAAAACCGTCAGATTTATTAAGGCCAGCTGGGCCATTTCACATTAAGGTGGTTTAAACCTCTATAACCCAGACTGAAATTTCATACTGACCAATACTAAAATTAAATTTTGTGATTCATTTAATACTGAAACACTTGGTTATTTCTAGAAAGCTGAATTGTCTTAATAGTAGACAAATTGTGAAAACTAACCTTACCATTATAAGTAAATTAAGGTTAAACTAATGACAATCTTTTTTTTTTTTCCTTTTTTTTTCCTTTTTTTTTTTCTTTTAATGTGCTCTATTGAAATGAAATGTCCCTTTTTGTGTGTGTGTGAACATACACAATTTTTGAAATAAAAAGGATTAAAAGTAAAAGACAAAAACAAACCATATTTTCAATAATTTTCTACCAATATCAAAGCACTGAATTTGAGTAAGTTTTGCAATGATTTGACAATCAGAAACAAATCTTAACGACTAAATCATAATTGATACAATAATAAAGATACGTTAAAATAATCACTGCTGCTACTCAAATTCAACAGAAAATTTGCATCCAGAAAGGAGGTAGAATCAGGGAGCACTACCGACTCTTGATTTATGAGGGCCTGCAAGTAGTTTTTCGTACTCCAGAAGCTTTAAACATATGTTTGATTGGTTCCCTGAATTAGGGTCTGAATCATGATTTGCACCTATTCTTTCTCTACCTGAATCAACATTGAAACATTGTCTGTATTTCCACTTACTATTTTTTGAGACACCATCAATGCATGAACAAAATCTCCGCATTTTTTTTTTTTTTTTTTTTTTTTCCCTCACCTGCAAATAGTTTTTATAAGAAAGGCTGAATCAAATAACTATCCAAAATAATGCAGATATTTCTTCTTATGCTAAGAAGAAATAAAACACACATTATATCCTCTTGGAGACACACACAGATATGTTAAAGGGATGAAGTGCTACTTTCATTGCAAATGACAAAGAAACCAAATGGATTGCTAAAAGCAATATAGCCTCTTTTCTTTCTGCAAGCAGAAATGGCTGTTGCTTCTCTGTTAGCAGTCTGGAAAAACAAACAAACAAACAAACAAAAAACTTTATTTTGCTTTTTCTACCTTGCTCTTTTCCTTCCTCTCTCACTCCTTTTCTCTTTCAGTTTATTTGTTCATCACATAGCAAATGCGACATCTCCTCAATATATCTCCATTTCAGATTTCATTGACCTATGACCTATAATGTTCCAATTTGTTTCAACTACTTGTATTTATACTGTTTCTTGGACCTATACATTTTGATCTAAGAAAAAGTATTCTCTTCTGAGTGCCTATGGAGTGCACTTTGCAGGTACCATCAGTTCAGAAAAAGCAGTCACCCAATATATGAGATTGTGACAAGGTATAATGTAATGGTAGTTATGTGAACCTCCAATAAACTAGTGGTACTTCACAGATTACTTGGAGAGAAAGTCTTTTAGCGTGCTTGAAGAAGTATGAAATGAATTTCATTTCCTTCTCATTTGCCTTGCTTTTGAAAGGTTTCATGCAAGATATGTGACCAACTATTATAGTACTAATCCATCCATGACAGAGCTCAATTTTCCCTGAGAATTTACTTCTGAATGGGCTGCAGAAAAACTTGAAAGCTCAAAATTAAAGTACAGTGAACAGAGCAACCACTGAGCTGTGGGCAGCTGTCTGTCAAGAAAACCATTTGGAACAAAAACGTAAATTAGATTTTATTTTTATTTATGTTTTTAAAGCAATCTGCAAAGGTAAAGTTTTACAGCCCTGTGTGTAAACAAGAGCAACAAGATGGAGGTGATGACAAGCTGCTGTTGTTGAGAGGTATTCTCATTAGAATAAATAAATAAATAAAGACTACTGGTTAGTGACAGTTTAAAAACAGTAGTGTGTTGCACTTAGTCACCCATTATGAATGAGCAGAAACTCCATGGTAATTCAGACATTGATTTTTTATTTATTTATTTTTTTTTTTTCTTTCCTGTCACTATCCACATGACTTCAGTCTGTTATAGTCAAAATCCTTGGATAGGATCTTGAGAGTGGCTAAAATGGATTTTAAAATGCACAGTATGATTTAAGGTAATCATATATAAATACGGGGCTCAAAAGTGTGAAGTAAGCCTCTTTCTGCTAAGGGATGAACAAGGCTGTGATTATGTGATGCTGTAGTACTTGCTCTAGTGATGGAGAAGGTGCATCTCACACTACATGGTGTGGTCAAGAAGGCTGCTGTCCTTCCTGCTATTCCTTCTTGTCAGAGGCACAGGGATGATGGAAGGTGAGTTGGACAGGATGCCAGTCAAGTAACTGTGGCCTCTTCAGCTCACTCTACACCAGGGAAGAGATCCCATTAAAGACTTTTAAATTCCTGACTGTATTAATTGATGCCAAACCTCATCTGGCATCCAGTACACTGGATACAAGTTAAATGAACTGGGGACTGACTTCACGCAACAGCTTCCCGTCTACACAGTTCATATCCCCATATGCAAAGCAGGGTGGGATTTCTTTTTTTCTCATGAATGGAATATAGATGTGTCTATGTGAGATAGTTACCATGTCTCTTACATTCAGGGGAGGAAATCAAACCCTTTAATGGCATGCTTCATTATGGGTACACCATAGAGATGTACCTTAGATGTGGGCCTGGGATGAGTATTGTCACAAAAGCTCCCATTTTTCTACACTGGGTATGAAGGAGTAGCTCAGATAGAGGTGTGTGTGCAGAGCAATCTCAACCTGTAACCTTATATTAAAAACATAGTAATTCTCACTTTGTAGCAGCCTGTACATAAGGACTAATTTCTTTAGAGATATTGACAAATTTATTCTTGGCCTAAAGAACTCCCCAGTTTGACTGTGATTTTTTTTTTTTTTTTTTTTTTTTTTTTTTTTTTTTTTTCCCCTGTGGCACATGTAATTACATTCTACCTCTGCCCTGCAGCAAAACTGCAAACATTTGTGAATTTGCCTGAGGCAAAAAGTCACCGTTTCCCAAATTACATGTTGTCTTCAACATCTGATAATCAGTGCTCTGGAGAATGAAAGGTGAAATAGAAGGATATTTGGTGAAACCAGAAAAACATGAGATTCCTTCCCCCTCAAATAGAATTGCAAGTAATAAGACAGCTCAGTAAAGCTGCAGCAATTTGCTGCAGCAAGTTATGCCAGTTAAGAATATGACCCATAGCCTATTTCTCAAAAATAGTCTAAAAATAGTCTTTTACTTTTTTTCACCAATAAATATTACAACTAATATAAGCTAGAAAAAAAAATAAAAATATATAAAAAAATATGTCCACCCCCCTGCTTCTGTGTGACACTGAAGAAATATTCCTGAAAATATTTTTACGTTGCTTTGACAAGTACATTGTTCTCAGATTCCTACGGAGAAATTTCAAGGTGTTGGCTGCAGGGAGGCTCACAGCATCCATGAAAAAGTTGTCCATAAAGTTGTCCAGTAATTCAATAACTTCTTTGGAAGGAACAGGCTCTTTGTGGAGATAGTTCATACATAAAATGACATTTTATGTGTATGTCAAACTTTTTCACACTTATATTGATATAATTACTGCCATGATTGCTCCTAAAATATCTTGAAGATTTCATGAAAATGCCTGCAGCCTACACAAGTGATTTACAAGCTATCCAGTACACAATTACACTTTTCTGTATTTAATCCTAGATAGTTTTTCTTACCTATTTTAATCAAATTATAGTTCCACTCAAAGAAATACGTACATCATTTAGTAGGCCATTTTTTCCTTTTCCTTTTCCTTTTCCTTTTCCTTTTCCTTTTCCTTTTCCTTTTCCTTTTCCTTTTCCTTTTCCTTTTCCTTCTCCCTCTCCTTCTCCCTCTCCCTTTCCCTCTCCCTCTCCCTCTCCCTCTTCCTCTCCCTCTCACTTTTTTTTTTTTTTTTTTCTCATTCCTTTTCTACATTTTCTTATTATTTTCCTACTTTTTCTTATTCTTTTCATTTTTTCAAGTACTAGCAGTACTTCCGGTGAGGCCCCACTAATACTGAGTAGAGGGGAAGGATCACATCTCTACCTGTTGACAATACTTTGCCTAACGAAGCCAAGGATACTCCTGCTGCAACAGCACATTTCTGATTCATAGTCTACCATGGATTCATGTCCACCAGGATTCCTATGTCCTTTTATATAAAACTGCTTTCCAGCTGAGTGGTTCCCAACCTGTCCTGGTGCCTGGGACACTCCACCAGGTTTGTGTCATCTGCAAAAGTCTTTCTTGTTGTGGCTGCGGAGAGGAAAAAAAAAAAAAAAAAAAAAAAAAAAAAAGTGTCAGAAACTTGTACCTTCATAGAATACTGCTATTTTCAGTTACCAATTCAACCTAGACACTTATAGCCATCTATGGGCAAGGAGGGTAACATAAGACCTTAGAGCAGACACTACTTCTGCTGTTTGGATAGACCATGTGATAAAGACTTGATCCTGATTAGTACCAAGTGCCTAATGCAAGCTACTGACCACTTTCATCTATGTTTAACTTTTGACAATACTAATTTTCTTACATTTATCATTCTAATTTAAATTATTCCAACCTCATTGTACTAGGTCTGGCTGTGATAGAGTTAAATACCTCTGCTGCTGGCCATACAGTGCTGTGCTCTGCACTTGCAGCTAGAACAACTTTGGTATGACACCAGTGTTTTGTCTCATGTTGAGCAATGCTGGCACATCATCAAGACTCCCTCCAAATTCCCCAAGAGCCAATAAGCTTAGGGTGGGCAAGAAGAGGGGACATCACCAGGGCAGCCGATCTAAACCAACCAAAGGGATATGATGTCACACTCAGCAGTAAAAGGTGGGAAAGGGAAAGGAGAAGGGGGCTCTTATTATGAAGACGTCTGTCTGTCTTCCCAAACAACTGCTAAGTGTATTGAGGCCCTGCTTCCTGGGACGAGGCTGAACATGGCTCACTGATAATTTTTTCTCTCTCTTTGCTTCTGTGTGTACTTTTTTTTTTTTTACATTTAATAAAAAAAACACTTTTTTTTTTTTTTTTTTTTTTTTTTTTTTTCCCTCTTTCCAGCATACTTTCTTCTCTCCCTGTTTCCCTCTTCTTCTGACGAGGGGGAGTGAGAAAGTGGTTGTAGTGGAGTTCAACTGCCCGACAAAGTAAAACAACCAAAATCACAAATCACATTTTGACAAAAGTACAACGAAATGTACTTTAAATTTATTCTGAAGTACCTTTTCATGTTGGATTATTATTATTATTATTTTTTAATTGTGTACAAAATGAGAAATATTTCAGTCAAAATATTTTTTGAAAGTGGATCTTTATAAAATATTTAAGGCCTTTAAATTTTCAGGGAGTTTCAAAATATTTTGGTTAAATTCCAATCTCTGTCTTCCTGGTTCTCATAGAAGACAAATTTTCTTAATCTTTCAATAAGATAAATTACTTATAGTCTCTGTGTGTATCAAGGTCTTTTAGCTCTAAATACAGGCTTCCGACTAATTTTGGCACAAGCTGCTTTTAAGCAATATACTGATACATCTCCTGATTTGGAAACGTTAAAAGGAAATACTTTTACATCACAGTTAATAAAATCA
>NW_023305567.1:0-16110 GCF_011077185.1 Oxyura jamaicensis
TCTTTCTTTCTTTCTTTCTTTCTTTCTTTCTTTCTTTCTTTCTTTCTCTCTCTCTCTCTCTCTTTCTCTCTTTCCTTTCTCTCTTTATTTCCTTTCTCTCTTTATTTCCTTTCTCTCTTTCTCTCTTTCTTTAAAACTTAAATGAGACATCTTTTTATAGGATGTCTGTTGCTGATCGTGGTCTGAAGTAGCTATGGCTTTAGTTATCTGTAAACCATAATCTTCCTTACTTTATGAAATACATTCTCAAATGTTACACCACTGAATAACTTAGGAGGACTATTCTAGAGATTTAAAACCAACCAAACAACCAAACAACGAAACAAACAAAACAAAACAAAAAAATGCTCTTTGTTTATATTAAAGTTACTAGATACTTTCCAATTCCTAAGTAAAATCATAATTCCTAAGTAAATCAAATTATATTATGGTTTAATTGCAGAGACTGTATATGGCCAATGATTTCCCACAAATTTAGCTGAAGTTCTGAAAACTTGTTTTGTTTTCTTAGGAAAGTCTTTTCATTGTTTCCTGCCTCAGTTTCTCCATTTGAGAAAGGAACATTATAGCCTGTTTGCATGTGACAGGGGAAAATGATGATATTTAACCTCTTTATAAATCGTCTTTATGGAAGGTTGCATATATGTTAGTGTTTTATAGTTGCCAGTGAAAATCTAGTAATTAGTATTATGAGAGAATACTTCTGTACTATGAATAGATGAAAGGACACACATAATCGTTTGCCAGTCCAAACAGAAAAAGTACAGAATAACCCAATATCTGCATTTTCATCTGAAAATATGATGTTCAGCAAAAGGAAAGAAACTACAGCCAAGTATGGACCATGGACTTTTGTTTTCATGAACTTTGCTTTGAAACAAAATGGAAGCATTCATCATTCATTTATTTTGCTGGTATCAGCCCTCCTAAATGCTACTAGGAACTATTAAATATTGCAACTTACCAAAAAAATGTTGATATCACAATATACACATTTCCTTTCTATACTGTAAGCCACCATCACAAGTCCTCCAGTATCTAGAGAAAGTAGGTAAAAACTAAATTGAGCTGCAGTAAAACTATTCAATAAATCAAATATTTAAAGCTCTATGAAATATTTGGAGCTTTGCAATGCATGCAAAAGTCATATTTAAAAGTGGTGGCATTGAGACAGATTCAGGAAAGATACAGGGAGTTAGAGAGGAAGTCTTCTGAGCTTATATTCATAAATCTTTTAATTGTCAAAGAAGCAATTCTGGTGACTTTTACTTTTATAATTAAATTCCAGAAACTGATCTATTTTAAGTGAAAGGCAAGGGAAAATAAATAAATAAATAAATCTATCCATCCACATCTGCTGTTTTGTTTCCTGGATACAACACAGTCTTTCAGTGTAACACCAAGTCACAATGCAACAGAGAAAGGACAAACATGCCCCCTCTCTTTGCCCAATCAGAGGATGTTTCATATAAATATATTACCTGGACAAGCTTTATAATAGACTCATCCACTTTGTGTTCAATTGTAAATACAATACTTACCACTATTATCTGTTCAATCTGTTGAACTTCACCTTATTAAACATTTGGTAATAAACAGGACCGGGCAGGACCAATAAAAATAATTGTACATATTCCTTTAAAGTAACACTGCATCTTGGGATTTTGGTTTAGTTTTTTGTACTTGTATTTTCCAGTAACTACTTGGTAGCACCAGAGGATAAGTAAATAGATACATGATGTGCAAAGTCTGAATGAATCAGCAATAGCTGTCACATGTGCTCAGGTACAGTTGTTTCAGATGGAAATATTCTAAATGCAGAGAGCTGTTAGATACAGGGAAACATTTTCAACCTTTTGTAAACTGTTTTGCTTGGCACTGACTTTAAGCAAGGACTCTCTAAAAGCAGCAGGGTGACATCTTGGTTGATGGTCTGTGTGTATTAATCCTGATGACTCAGGGCTGCTGTGAACTCCTATTTCTCAGAGAGCTACAGATGTTACCAAACCAAACCATAGTGCCTAATTATGATGCATTTTTTAAAAGTATGGTTTTAAATCCTGCACAAAATCCTGTTTTCCTGAGAAGGGAGCTTCCATCACCACCTACAGCCCTACTGGTGACTGAGGCTAAAGTATGTGAGTAAAACAGCAAAAGCAGGTACTTATAGGAAGGGGATGGATCTGTTTTACATGCAAACAGCTGCTAACCTATGCTTCTGCTCCTTGTTGTATACAGGTTATGTTTAACTTTAAAGTGCATCTCATACTATTTCTCACACTGATTTCTTTTTGGACCCCTTGGTTCAGTACTCCTTGTGATGTATCAGTTGCACCAGGAAACCTAGTAACTGCCTGCTGAATTGCCCATTTGTACATGTCACTGCCCATTTACTTTTGCTTTTTTGGCAGTCCCAATAACTACATGCACAAATAAGGAACGTAACACATACTTGCTCTTCAGAGAATGAGTCACTGAAAGTTTCAGATTAAGAACAGGTTTGCTACAGTGAAGAGTTTGTCCAGGCCTCCCCTAGTGGATAAATGTGCTTATTACAGATTTTTTAATCGAGTTTGCTGGCTTTCCAGACCAAGAAGCATCACCTCTTTTTTGAAACTTGAGAGGCTTCTTGCACACACACATTTATATGATTATAAGCAGAGAAACCAATTAAGGAATAGTGACATTTCTGCCCCAGTTTCTTCTCTGAATTGACTGCTAATACAGAGTTGTTTAAAAGAAGTTGTGTGTTGATGTTTATAGTGTTCAGTTGTTTATAGTGTTTATAGATAAGCCACGACATAAACGCTATACTTTTATAACTATTAATCATTTATTCTATACCTCAAATCTAAAAGAAAGTCTGAACTTATAAAGTCAATTGTCCTGACAAATATATATATATATATATATATATATATATATATATAACTGTCATTCTTTTTCACCAGTGTGTATCAAGACTAACATTGACCCTTGAGGGAAAATAATAATAATAATAATAAAAAGTTCAGTTTAAAATAAATGGGTTAAAGTGTTTTTTTTGTTGTTGTTGTTTTTTTGTTTTGTTTTGTTTTTTTTGTTTTTTTTTGTATTTTTTACTTCCTTCTAGAGTAAAAGAAATAGACACTTTGATTTATCTCCAAACCAGGTGATGCTGGAGCCCAGTTCTGTTGCCTGGCTGAAGAGTACTGGGTTTGAGCAGCCAAACTTTGCTGAAATTTCCCTATTGCTTCAGAGATCCACAGTGCCTGCAGGAGCAAGGAAAGTTGTGCGGATGGCTGGCAGCCCTTTAAGAAGACAGCAAGCTATGTGTCAGTTGTCAGGAAAACATATTCCTCTATTTTCATACCCCTTGAGTCAGCTATATTTCACAGCTCTGTTGTCAGTGCAAAAGCTTAATATCAGCTGTAGTAGAAATACAGATTTCCAATTAATTCATGCCCTTGAAATATAACTTTTTTTTTTTTTTTTTTTTTTTTTCTTTTTATTCTCTTATTTTCATTCACTATGAGTGGAAATTTGACCACAGGAATGATGGTGCAGCTGGTACTATGTTTAGTATTAGAAACATTAAACAAAGGCCTTGGGACCCATCTATTGTATGCAAGCAATTACCACCAGGATAGTGTCTGCATATCACACTGATGTGCTATTTCACAGGGCTCTTATTCACTTTTCTACTTTAGACTTTGGCAATTAAAATACTATTATTCCCCATATTGCTAGTACCAGTACAGACACTGAGATATAAGAGAGCTTATTAAAATTCTCTCTGTATACAAAACTGAAGGAGGGGATCCGAAGAGAGACTTTTGTAGTTTGTTTTGGGTGGAAGGGAGAGTATCTAGATACTTCACAGCTTGTCCTGAGCTATTTCTCAGTTTAAATGAGAAGCAATTTTCAAAGAAATTTAGATGTAAGGGAGTTAGATTTTTGTTTCCTAGATTTTTCTACATTTTTTTTTCCTTCTTGTGTACCATTGTAAATAAAAACTGTACTTTAACACATTCTAATGGGCTATACAAATACAAACACTTCTTCGCTTATGCATCACTTGTATCTTCATAAGTTGCATCTACCTAAATGTGGATAGCTGACTTCATTCTAAGAATCTAGGATCCTTTTATTGCCAAAAAGATGAAATAGGAACACTTCAGGGGTTATTTACATTATTCAAGTGTAGATATATAAATTAGATTGTGTGAGAAGTGCCTTAGATCTGCCAATTCTCTCTAATAATAGCAGAGGAAACGTATATACAGTAGTTTAGTCCCTGAGATCCTTAGGTCCTGTGATGGAGCCTGAGTACATTTTAGGCTAAGGGTGTCTCTCCAAACTGAATTTTAATATGTGACCAGCCCAGCAGTCTGTCTCACCTCTCTTCTAAGGAAAAAGAGAAAAGATCTTGAACAGAAGCTCCTTTTCTCAAACTCTGTAAAATAAATAAATAAATAAATAAAAATACCGAAAGCAACATTCATTTTGCTGATGATTATCAGCAAAATGGACCTGATTTTATTCACAACCACAAAATACTCAACAGTAGTAGGTGTCTATCTGTACTTGCACATATGTGGCACTTAGTGTGTATTTTAAAATACAGCCAGTTCTTCTGCAGAAATGAGAAGAGTTATGCTAACAGATGTTTTGGACCATGAATTTTGTAAGAAGATATTAAGTTACTGTTTCCTGTCTTCAGAAGACCAATTCTGTCTTAAGTGTGATGGCACATTCTATCTTGGAAATGTTTATTCCTTCAGTAATGATTGTGTGTGCATGTGTGTGTATGTCTACGTGTGTGTGTCCTTGAATTACTTTTTACATTGCACTTCAAGATCTGATGACTCCATGTGATCTTGCTATTGATTCAATATTAGGGAAACAAAGAGTTATTAAGTGATAACCTGTTGGTGTATATTTTTGCTCTGTTCATATAAACCAGTGGAGCAAGATCAATTTACTCTCCAGTTGAATTGCTTTTCTTGTGGGCACCTAAAGCATACGTTAGAGAGTAGCTTCCAAGAAACAAATTTATTTTCCTGAAACGACGGTCTTTATTGGCAACATCTAGTTCTTTTAATTTTACAGTTGGTTTACCAGTTATTATCTCTGTTTTCATGAAGCATGAGAAAAATGCTAGAACAGTTAAATGTGCTTACCATATAGTTTGTGAATTAGTGGCTCCTTAAAATTGGCAGCAGACGTGGAGTGAAACTGCACCATCAGTTCTCCTTTCCTTTTCTCTCTTTCCTTCCCATGAACCCTGGGAAATCATTTGCCAGGCAGAGATTACCAAGGTGCCATCATCGTGTCACAGGCAGCTCATGGAACAGTATCAAATATTCACTCTTACACCTGACCCCCTCGTCATTTGGCTGTGACAAATCTGAGAAATCTGAATGTTGAGGAGTCTGGAGAGGGAGAAGGAAATAAAAACTCTTCTGATGTTTTTTTGTTTGTTTGTTTGTTTTTTTTTTTTGTTGTTGTTTTTTGTTTTGTTTTGTTTTGTTTTGTTTTTTTGTTTTTTCATTACACATTTGATGGAATGTGCCTTTTAAATGAGTTGTACATCTCTTCTCAGGTGTGCTATGGGCAGAATGGCAGCAATTGCCAGCAGTGACTAAGTGAGAAGTGACACTCTCTGTCTCTCTGAGGGCTTCTTCAAGTCCAGTTTGGAACCTTTCATTACATTGCAAGAATCCATTAAGACAGAAACAAGGTTATTGCATGAAATGTTTTTGTGACTAAAGAGGACATCCAGCTCTTTAATCAGTGACAGAACATCTACTCTGACAAGACTGAGTGATACAGTGCGCTTGGCTAGCACCTTTGCAACTGAAGGGGAATATAACTTACAAGGACAGACAGTATTCTCGTTAAATTGCCATTGCTTGATTCATCAATGCTCCAGTGGAAATAATTATTCTGTATATGTTTGATGTAAATGTCTATGTCAAATGAAACCTCATTTTGTATTTTGCGGATGTCTGATCCATGATAATTTGGCTAATACCTTTAGGTCATGAGATAACTGTCTACTCCCTTCAGTTATGACAAGGGCTGTGCTGAAAGTCTGAGTGATGAGGGAAGAAGAAATGAACACACACACAAAGCCACACACACATATATAATTATATATAAACAAACAAACAAAAATCACTATTATAATGTTAATATATTCCACATGGATTTAACTTCCCTTCATGCAGTTGTGTCAGATTTTGACTAGAACATACTGGGAGTAATTTCATTGACCTTTACAAAGTCACCCAAGAATAAATGGCAAACAGCATCTTGTCCCAAAGATATCCTTTGCAGCTAGATGCTTCAAGTCACTATGGGGGGAAAAGAGTTGTTGTTATGTACTTAGATGTGCCAGTACAATGCTATATAAACACGTATGAGGCTACAGATTGATTTTGGAATGAGCCCTGAGCAAACTGGAAGATAGATGCACAGTGAACTACTGGAGGAATAACCCAGAAGGGTTGAAGTCTACTTGAATAACTCTGCTTTCATTTCTTCTCTTGTTTGTTCCTGGGAGAGAAAAGTTTTGCTTCATACATGTACAAAATTACTACCCATCTAATATTATCTGGTGGATAACAGCAGAGCAACCAAAAAAAAAAAAAAAAATTCACCTACTCTCACTAAGAAAGTAGAAAGCCACTGATTAACCCTCTTCAGTACTAAGCGAGAGATCCATGATTTAAATATATTAGTGTTGGGAGTTCTAACAGTGTTGTTCACTTCTTCATAAGCATATAGTCAGAAACAATCTAAAATATTCTATATAAATATAAAATTGAGGTTCTTAGTCGTTTAGATAATTGTTATATTAATATACCCTTGATAATACCTAGTTGCATCTTACTTTGTGAGCAGAACCACTGAAATCAAAAAGACCAATTACTAGATAAGGAAAAAACTCAACTCTTCATTAAAATCTTTTATTTTATAATAAAATAAACTTATTTTCTTTTTTTTATTATAAAATAAATTTTATAATAAATTTCTGACTCATTTATTGGTCAGAAAGTCATTAGGAGGAAAGGGTAAAAAGAGAAGAACAAAGATTATGGGGAGTGTTGGTTGTGATGTATTTTTCCAGACTTTTTTACTTTCATACTCTACTGAAGTACATGGAAATTTCAGTGTTAATAGTAATAATATAAAGAAAGGGAGAATGAAAATAAAAACACAGGTACTACTGATAAGCTATTTTCTTTCTCAAGAGAAATAAGCAAATGTTCTTAAGTAAGAATATTTTGACTGTTCATGCTGTTGTTTTTTCAAGAAGAGACTGTTATATTTTTAGAAAATAAATGGTAAACATTAGGAAAATAAAAGAAATAAATAATATTGAAAGAGAGGGAACAAGAACACAAGTTTGTATCAAACTTTTCAGCAACACTTTTAATAATGGAAAGGCAAAAACAAAACTTGCAAAGCCTTTCTGAGACATTTCTGAGGTAGTTCACTACCTGGAGTGGGTATGCTCCTCAGTTCATAAAAAGAGTTAGTTTAAAAGAAATTCATTCTAGCTCTAAAAAGAAAAATGATTTTTTCATTAAATCAGATTTATTTTGTTTGTTTTGTTTTGTTTGTTTGTTTGTTTGTTTTCCAGATTTAAATACCTCAACTTTCTACATGTGATGGAAGGACATACAATTTAAAGAAGGTTGACAGGGAAAAAGCAGATCTCAATTGCTGCATATGTAGAAGTTAGATAGTGCCATGCTGAATTTCAGTAGCACACTTACCCTGTTAGCCACAGGAAGCAAAGTATGTTAATTTGGGTAGACCTCTGTACTAATTACTAAATCTCTCAGAGCTAATTTTGATACTCTACAATGCACTGGATATATCTTCTATATGATATGCTGTTGAGCTGCCCTCTGTTCCCTTTAATTACCTGCCATGGGGCTCCCAGCAAGTCTCTGTCCCATTTCTCCTAAGCAGAGATGTGTCTGCCATTTGGAAGAGAAACAGAGAGTTCAGTGCTGCATCTTCATAGGGAGAGCAGCAGCAGCAGAGTAGGAAAAATAAGTTTTTGTGTTTATGATATCTCAAAGAAAGGCAATTTCCACAAATGAGAGGCATAAAAATTGAAATATTTAAACATTCCTTTAACAAAGACTTGGAAATGTAAAACAGTCCTAATCAAAAAGCACTGCAATGAAGCAGGATCCCTTTTCATGACTTTATAATCAATGGAAAAGGCAGTCTACAATTCAACATTTAGTAAATGACACACATATTAGCCAGGGAAAAGATAGGAATGGATTTTTGGAATGGGTTTTCTTTCTCTATCTCTAGAATGATAACGCATAGATGACAGTATTTTTATGATAACTGGGCATAGATGACAGTATTTTATTCTTCATTTAAAGTAGGTTGTAAACAGGAGACCATTCAACTAAAATTATTTTAATATTTGGCTTGTTAGCTAGAAAACCATCTTTAGAGACTTAGAAGCAAAGAAAACACCCTACAGTGAAAATCTAGGAAGCTTTAAAATATTTTAAATATGATCCACTTTTTTTTTTTTTTTTTTTTTTTTTTCCTCTCTTCAAAATATATGGCACATAATGAATAAAAAATTCTGTATCAGAGGATGAAGAACTGGCATTTATTGAACTCTGATACTGACAGTAGGAAGTAAGGTGACAAGGACTTTATCACTATAGAACTAAATCTTTCTCCATTTTACATATGTGTAATGTATAAAAAGAAGGAAAATCCTTGCCTCAAAGAACAATTTACCAAATAAAATATTGATACAGCTATTAGGTAAGCCTTTTTATATTAATTAATAATATAAACATGAATGTTCCTGAATGTGCACATGTTGCCGACAGATAGTTAGTAGGATAGATAAGTGGCAGTGTTTATACACACATGCACACAAACACATATTATATCACACTATGGTTTATATCTTTTTCTCAACTCCTAATATCATTTCTCTACCCAAGACAGGGATCTTTGTCAGAGATTTATTCTGCAAATTAAATGAGCTATAGCCTCTTCCCTTACTTTAATGTACACTTTATTCTCAGAGCCATTGCTATTTAAATTTGTTCCTTAACACATGTGGTTCACTTTATTTTACTTTTACTGTGTCTGGACTATTCAAAACTGACACATATAAAAAATAGTGCCGTTTCCCTGAAATAGCAGTGCCTTTGTATGTGTGAAGCTATAAATAAACAGTGGCAGTTAAACTTCTGTGCTTTTAAACTTTAGCCTCTTTATCTCTGTCACTGTTAGAGGCCCCTATCTGGTCTTCCTTCCTTTTTTGCTTATGACAAAATGCTTATGCAGCAGTAATCAGTCTTGCAGCCCTACCCTCTGTTTCACTCCTTTCTTTCTCTTTTAATTTCTGAGTAGCAGGCACCAGTTTCAATGGTGTCTGCTGCAGCTTGGCCAACAAACCAGAGCAGCAAAATATGTTTCTTTCAGAGCCAGCCTTTACCTCTCTGCAAGCCCACAGTGGTTTTTAGTCACAGCCAATTAATGAGTGCACTGGCTTGCTCCACTTATTCTGGATTTGCTACAGTCAAACTGTGCTAACAATGCCACAGTTTTTTCTACTCTGTGATGCTTTCAAAATGCCACATATCCAAAATAGTCTTTTGGAAGTGACTTTCTGAAAAAAAAAAAAAAAAAAAAAAAAAAAAAAAAAGTAATAAATTGGCCCATTATCCTATTTGCTTTTTCAAGACCATTGCATTTTCATGTCATCTTAGTATATATTTAACAGTATAGGGACATTCTGAGCTAAAGATCATATGTGGGTTGCAAAAAGAAGACTTGCTTAGAACACTGCTTATGAAATCAGTCTATCTTTTGAAACTTTCTGGTAATAATGTCAGCACCTGTGTATGTGAACATGTTTGAAGTTAGGCAGACCTTTAGTTCAGGATCAAAGTCCTAGGCCAAGTTCTGTGACTCCAAAATTACTGTTTTTCACATCCTAGTGGTTATGCTCATTCATTTGCTTCAAACCTAATTGACTAAAATCTCTTTCCTTCAAAATCAGTAGACTTTTGCAGCAGCTCAGATTCATTTAAAGTTCCTCTCCTCTTATTCCCCCTGCATATATCCTTTATAGATGTCAATATCAAACATTGCACAGGAGCATCTTTTTTACTCGTATATATATTATTTTCTTCTTTGCCTGTTGACTTTCTACTTAATAATATTAATAATAACATTAATATGAGTTTTTACTTAGGTTTTCTAACTGACCCTGTTGAGGTTTTTTAACTCAGATATTATTAACAACCTGAACAAGTTGAGTCATGACAGAATTTTCTCATGCATAAGTAATGAAATACCAGTTGCAATTGCAAACACATTACTTTTCAGATAATTAAAACATTCTTCAGACAATTAAAGATTACAGATGAAGTTTTAGCCTAAGCATATAGGTTTGATTTCAAGGAAATACTTTGGTATGTAAATAAAACATTGCTCATCTATCATATTTATCAATATGATAGAAATGTTGGTTCTACCCATTTTCTTTAGAGAAACATATTTTTTAACTTAGTCAGTATTCTTTGTGTAGAAAACCAATTTTATCACACACATTTTTAAAATAATATAATGCACCCTGTATAACACTTAGCCTAACATACACAATCATGTATATACATAGAGAAAGAAAGTTATGCCTATAACAAATAACAGAAAACTCAGTTTTAATCTCTGGATTTGTCTTTATTGCTAACTAAAGAATTTGTGTTATAGCACTAACATCAAATTACTTGATTCACTATTCTTAAATTCCCCTTTCAAGGCTCTCAATCTCCCCAGCTTTTTCTTACATTTTCTATTCCCTATAAGAGATGCAAAACTTCAGGTGTTTACATGTAATTATATTGCCATTTTTTTGCAAGGGTATTTATCACCTGAGTACAGATTGAGTTAATGGAAGCACCTCATCATGTTATAAAATGGTGCTAGAACATCCTTCTCCTATGTAGGTGTAGAGCTTGATCAGACATGGTTTGAATTGGTCAAGGTTCTGAGCCGTCAACAGAGACCTTTGAGTTCCTGCCACTGCTGCAGGTGATGGAGTGTTGAGGGAGAGGAGACAAGATCAGATGACATCAAGGCATAGCAAACCTAGGGAGGGAAAGATAAAGATGAGGTACAAAAGCTACTATTGAGAAGAAAATAAAAGATAGTTTGGTAAAGCAGTTTGGAAGCAGAGTCAGACAAGACAAGCAATCAGGTTTTAGAAGTATTTTTGATTGGATTAATGGAGGCAAAGATTATAGGAAAAAGCCGAGGGTGAGGGGATGACAAATAAGTATTGTATGAAATAAAAAGAATGCAGAGAAATGTAGACAAGTGTAATTTAAAAAGCAATTCATCAATTTATTTATCTGTGTTTCCATTAAGAATAGAATAAATGAGAAACCAATGTTTCTTATAAAAGACAGTTTTGGGAGAAAAATAATTTTCTATTTCCTACACCCCTAAAGTTTTAAAAAAATGTGTTTTCAACATATTTTAAGTGATTTTCATAAGTAAATAAAAAAACGTATTTATATCTTGATGAAAAATATTTTAGATAAAAATATATTTTTTCTTTCTCCCAGCCCTGGAATGAAAATCATTAATAGAAATATTTTTTTTGCCTCATGCTTCTTGCCATCTAAGTAGAACTAAGAAAGTAACATAATTGTCAACAACAAAATTTCCCTCTCTGCAAAGCACACCAGCACTTGCAATTATTTCACAACTGCTGCAGTTCCCCTGCCGTGTGTCATTCTTGACTTGAAGTTATTCAGAAAAGCTATTAAGCACTACATAATTGTGAGCAAATTGGAGGTAATAAAGAGAAGATCAACCAACATGATTGAGGGGATGGAGGGATTGATTTATGAGGAAAGATTAAAAGAATGACAGTAAATATGTATAGCTTGGCCAAATGGTAGCTGGGGTGGAGAGTAAGATAAACATCAATAAGGACTATTTATTTAGAATGCTCGTGTAACTTCATGGAAGTCAACATCAGCAGTGTTACCTCAGGGATGAATATGGCCATGAGAAAGAGAGTGAGGGAGAAAGAGCTGTTAAGGGAAGTCTGAGGGGATATAGCTGTAAAAGCCATGGGAAAAACTGGAGCAAAAAGAAAGTGTAATCTGCATATCAGGAAAATCTTACCGGTGAGATCTAGAAGGCTAATGAATTAGTTAACAAATGAAAAGCACTTTGAAGCTGAAAAATATTATTCAGTTACAGCTAAGTATCATTATTAAGGGTAGAGCTGAGCAAATAATTTGTGGTGAATTATGTATCTGAGCAGTTAAGAGTTAGATTTTTAAAGGCACTTATGGGAATTAGATGTCCAATAGAAGTGTGATTCACATAAGGTTAGTTGTTACATTTCTTGAGATACCCTTGTGGCTCCCAGTAGAAATATTTATTTCAACAAAAATACAAATACAAAAATGTACATATGTATTTATTTGTGTGTGATTTTACATTCAGGTACCCAGGCACAAACACAAGATGACAGGAGATTAAGAAATACTAGCAGAAATATCCAGGTTTCTTACATAGGGCAGTTGATATAACAAATTCACAGGGTGTCCAGTTCTGCCACTTTACTTGATGGTCCACCTCACTTCATTACACTGACACAAAGTTTTCAGAGAATACTGTTTTACCTCACAGAATTAAGTGTCACAAAAAATCTAACCTTGGATAATCCTCAACAAAAATGTGTAAAATTATAGGATGGATCCAGCTGGTTTAAATCTGTACTTTTGCTAGAACTGACTTCTTTCAATTTACACCATTTGAAGATCATAGTTTTTCAAAGCCAGAACAAGACATTAAGAGCAATATTTACTTTTACTTATCTCTCCACTCTTTATTCTCATAACTCTTTCAGAGTAATCTCTCCCTAGACAAGTCAAGTCTTTCTTCTTGGGAGTAAAACCCAGTTTTTCCTAACCTGAAGAGAAATCTTGACTCATTTGTGAAGTTCTCATATAGGAAAAGACAAAGATAATGATAAAATATTCAACATTTTTAGGTGTTTCATCTTCTTATTTTGTAACTTTTTTTAGATTGGAATCAATCTCAGTGTAACATTCTACAGATAATAGCTGTCATCTCAAAGGCAATGTCCTCAGGCTATCATAATGCAAGTAATAATAGTAGTGTAGGTGCGCCACATCTGCAAGAAAAACTCAGGTTTTGATGTCACATTAATTAGAATATTTTGCCTAACTCTGGACAAACATAAGAAAAAAATCTAAACTCACAAATAAAATACCAGACAACTATTGTTATACAGTCATGTCACATCTCCTCAGAGGTGAAGAACTGCAAAATATTACTAAGAGTATAGCAGACAAACATTTAAGAAAAACATCTTGATCAAGTATTATTGAGAAGAAGGGTTCAATAGAGATATGTGTGTATATAAATTTATATTTAAGTATGTGTGTGAGAGAGAAAAAAGTGAGATTGCCAGGAATATATATGTGTTTTGTCATGGTTTTATGACCTGGTATCAAACTCTGACTTATTTTGTTATTTGGGGAAATTATTTCTAAGGAGACACTTACAGATTATGGGTCACTTTTTATATATATGACCATTTATAAAAACAAAAATAATGTACCTGAATTAATAAGAGATAGAAAATATTAAGCATTTCACATCTGAAGCTACCGCTATAACCAAAATAAGTGAATGAAAAATAAGACCATACATCTTAAAATATTGTGTTCAAATGGTAGTATCTGCATACTGATCTTGATGCAATAGAATTTATAATAAATTAATAAAAATACCCAGAAAAAAAAATATATATATATATATATATATTTATACACTAAGAGTGAGCCATCATTTGTAAGAAAGTAGGTCTTTTTATTACCATGGGGAAGTATTTTGTTGTAAATTTCTGAAAGAAATGATACGGGGTAATAGGGGCATATAAAAGAAAACAAACAATTAGCTATGACCCCTCTACTCCCAACATCTGAACAGCTTGAATGGTGTATAAATGTAACTGACCTTCATTCCTCAGTTCACCGTGGAAGTGACAGTCCATAGTTCAGAAGAAATGAATGGAAATTAATTTCATTTGTTCAATACTGCTCATTTTCTTCTTTTAGCAGATGGAAAAATACAGCTAAGCAAGATTATGTTCATGTATTAATAGCAATGCATTATTATTAACAATATTATATTATTATTTAAAAAATGTATTATCAATAATATATTATTACTAAGTAGGTAGTACTACCTGCTTTTAAAGCCTTGTCTAGATACTATTTAGCTAATTTATATTTTGTGTTAGTAATGTGACAGGAGAATACATGCCATAGATCATGTTAACTCAGAACTCAGTTTCCTACCCCTGGAAGTGATCTGAATGTCCACAATGACAAAGAGTTTCATATCTTCTCACATATGTACTCTAGATTACCATTTTCCCTACCTCCCAGTCCACATAAACTGCAGATTGTAAATTTTAGATCTGAACACAGTCTTAGCATCTTTATTTCTGTTGATCAAAGCAGCGTCTAAGTATTTACTGAGTGCAGCAAATGTCATTAAACACATTGGTGCATATCAGTCAGTGTAGTTAAGACACTTAAGACACCAGATCACACTAAACATGTGTTCTCTTCTGAGTCTGTTTTGCCCAGTCCTTTCCAAAGCCAAAACACAGAACCTATATACATCTCCTTTGAAATATATACCCTACCTGTGCTGTAGGTAGGGCAGGTTACTTACAAGCTCTTACCCTTCCTCTCAGCCTCCTCTTCTAAGGAAGCTTCCAAACCAGCCACTTGTCAGAGTGATACAAATGTATTTTGACATCAGCAGGACACAGAGTCTGGGGTCATTTCCCTTGGCTTTTCCAATTACACAGCTTGCTGCAAGGAGCTGAATCAACCATGAATGTCATTCTGCTCATACTGGCCGGGAGGGTGCTCTCTGTTCAGCCCTTGGCATTTAACCATGTTGAATTATGAATGTGCTACCAATCTCACTGTTTGCCTTGGAGCTGGAAGGATGAATCACAAGGACCTTTTTTGAATTAGATTTTAAAGTGGACCATGTAATTTCTCCACCCTCACTTCTCCACCTTTTTTTTTTTTTTTAATTAAGAAAAAAAAAAAAACCCCCCTTTTTCACCTCCCCCCCTTTATGTTTTTAAAGAAAAGTTCATTCACAAACCACCAGTTATCTCAAGATTGACAAAATAATAAGATATAACATTTCTTACTATAGCAAACTGCCATAATATGCTGTGCCCCTATCTGAATGTGTCATGTGTTTCATCTAATATTCAACAAAAGTTGGAAGACAAGCCAACTCAAGTTTTGTATAATCAAATGGCTGACATTTCACTGTCTCTACCTTTAAACAAAGAACTGCAGCAAAACTTGTGTAACTTCACTGTACAAGGTGAGACAATGGGGTTGAGGGACTTAAAGAAGATATTAAAGTTTTCTGCATCTATATAATAGATTGAAATCTGAAAGAAAGTGTCTTTAGTGTCTTTTTTTTTTTTTTTTTTTCCCCTTTTTTTAAGTTCATTCACTTCTGGTAGAAAATATAAAACCATCAACCCCAGAAATTGATATCTGGATATCTGGATATTTATCAGAAGAATGAATGATGGCAGGGCAAAATTCCTGAAATATTTTCCTACCTGCCATTTTCTCAACCAGTTGGGTAATGTCATTGTGAAGAAGGGGGTGAATGGCAGACATGAACCCCGATTCATCCCATCTGACATTAGGCATCTAACAAAAGGGGTTTCAGTTAATAGCAACATTTCTGTAGGTCTCCTCAGTTGTTAGCATTGAGAGAAAAACATTTCCAAAATGACATTTTGGATGATAGGTGGGAGAAATCAATATTGAGACATCCCAGTCTCTCTCCATTGACTATGCAGCAGGAAATGACATTTAGACATTTAATTTAGACAGCTGAGTACTGTGTCTTAAAGTCATCTGTGATGCATTTTAAAAGAAATAATAATAAAAAAAAAGATAAAAAAATAAACAAAATGAGAAAAGAAAAAAAAATAGAACATGAGAAAAAAAAAAAAAA
>NW_023305568.1:0-4485 GCF_011077185.1 Oxyura jamaicensis
TCTTTTTTTTTTTTTTTTTTTTTTTTTGCATTAACAAGATCCTTCAATCCAACCCGCTTGGGGTTTTTAATATTCTAGGCGCAGCAGATCCGAGGCGAGAGCAGCTCTATACAGTAGGCACTTATAGCTGGATAATCAACATTGCGGGCAGAGGCTTCGTGGGGGCAGAGCCCGTCTCGGCGCCGAGAGGCGGCCTGGATTCGCAGGTGCTGCGTGGGGGGCGCGGGTGGGCTCAAACCTGGGTGGAAACCGGGCACGGGGGGGCTCCCTCCCTTCCTCTTCCGCATGGGCGACAGCCTCGTCCCTCGCCCCATCTGCCCTCCGCGGGCAGGGGGGCTCCGGCAGCCCCCCGGGGACAGGGACATCCCGCCCCGGGAGGCGCTGGGGATGCACCCGGAGAGGTTTTTTGGTGGGGCGGGCGGCCGGGGACCCGACCGGAGCAGAGCAAACCAACTGGAACACGAACACACGCACGCACACTCAAAACACACGCACACGCAAAAAAAAATAATAATAATAGAAAAATATACACAAAACACACACACAAAACACAAACAAATGGGGATATCGGAAGAGAAAGACAGGTCTCGGTTTCTTCCAATGAGATGTAAATATATTCATTACAGTGTTATCCCACTGATGAAAACAGATAAACTTTTTCGTAGGTCAGAAACGTATTTTTCAATTAATTTTCATATTTATGAATAATAATAACCCACCGATTGCCAAGAAACTTGCAGGTGTAGAGGAGGTGTACGAGATGCACTTATTTCCATGTATGTGCCTAGAAAGAAGTGTTTCAATCCCTTATTAAACTTTGCTTATAAGACGGTATTGTGTTCTGAAGTGTTAAATACCCCAGTCTGCGTTGTGTTGGTGGATGTTTTCCTTTGCCACGCTCCAGCCTCTCGGGCATTCATACGACGGCTGAAAATACTGTATGATGGCGTCACCAAAAAAAAAAAAAAAAAGGCAATGTGAATGTGGAGAGGGGCCGGGGTCCCTTCGCAAGTTTCTGCTGACTTGTTCGTAAGCTACAATATACTGCTTTGAAACCATCTCCAGCTACATTTCTCCTGCCTTGTTGTCGCGCAGGGCTGCCCGCCGCGCTCCTCGGCCCCTGCGCTGGCAGAGGGAGGGGGGGGGAGGAAAAAGGAGGGCAAATAGGGGCCGGGGTGGGGGTCTCAGCCCACCCCTCCCACCCTATCCCCGCGCTACGGACCCGCTCCGGCCCCTGCCGCGGCGGAGAGCGCGACCTATACAAAGGGCCCTACCTTTTAGCTCCTCGCTAACTAGCTTGCCTCCTCCCACCGCCCAATTAGCCCCCCGCTATATATTCAATCGAATAAATATTTGGAAATACTTCTAAGTGGAGGGCCGAGCGCGGGCGGAGGCAAGGGGGCTCAGGGAGGGATGCCCGGGGCTCGGCTCTGCTCTCCCCGGCGCTGCCTTGGGGCAGTTTCTCCACCCCCAAAGCTGCCGCCCGACGGGGGGGACAAGGACGAGGTTGACCCTGCCCGCCCCCCCGGGCCGCCCGGGACCCAACCGCTGACTCCCACCGCCCCCACCTGCGGGGCAAGGGGTGCCGCGGCAGCCTCTGAGCTCCACAAATGGTCAGCACCACTGCCTCCCGAGCCTCTCCGCGACGAGATTTGGTTTTGGGGAGAGCAAAAGAAGGGCTGGGAGGGTGTGCCCTGCCGTCTGCGGGGCCTCCCAGGTGTGTGGGGTGCACCCAGGGTGGTGCCTGGAAGCGCCCCAGCGAGCGGCCCTGCCCGGGGTCATGCCAGGCGGCAGCACAAGAGCACAAGGGATAGAAGGAAAAAAGTAAATTCCACCTTGCCTCCTGCGAGGGGAGGCTGGATGGATGCCTAGGCGGGGAGGGGAAAGTGGGCTGGCGGGTGGAAAGGGCTCTTCGGCTTTTTGCTTTTCTTTTCCTTTTCTTTCTCTTTTTATTTATTTATTTATTTATTTATTATTTTAAATTCCTTTCCTTCCAAATCACCTGCCATATTCGAATGTCAGGCGTCCCCTTTGCAACAAAAGCCGAGCACTCGGCCGCCTTTGAAGCAGGTTTTGAGCGGCCCGGCGGGGGAACCGGCCCCGAGGCGCTGCGGGCCAGGCAGGGACGGACACACGGACGGCGGACGGACCGACGGACGGAGGCCAGGGCTCGCCCCGGCCCCTCCACCGGCAGCGCCCAGGCGCGCAGCCATTCACAGGCGATGTCCCCTCATGTGCGTGCACGGCTATTACGGACACTGTTGACATGCTTCCTCCGGTTTCATGGAGCATTTTGACTATTCAAAGGGTTGGTTCTCGAGTCTCGGAACAGCAGGTTTGGGGTGGGTGGGGTTTGGGGTCGGTTTTTGTTTGGTTGGATTTGGGTTTTGTTTTATGGTGGGTTTTCCTTTCCCTCCCCCCCCCCCCCCCCCCCCCCCCCCCCCTTTTTTTTTTTTTTTCTTGTTTTTCCCCAGACCCTGGTCCACCCTGTGCTTCAATGGAGCAGACAGAAGTGGGACTCCACCACCCCTGCCCACTTTTCTCCCAGTCCCTTTCCATCCTAGGGCCAATTTCAGAAATGGCGTGATCTCCACTAAAAGTGTCTATATATTTGTTTTAAAAGGCTCCCTTTATAATTGGCTTCACTGTCACTGACATTGACATGAGATTTTTTTTTTTCTATACTTCCCCCCCACACCCCACCACCCCCCCCACACCCCCGCTTTTTAATCCCCAGTGGGTCAGAGCGGCTGAGGATGACTATTCTGCAGCGATGCCGGACCGCAGCGAGAATTACAAAATAAGTAAATGCCAAAAGCCACAACTCACGGCGGCCGCGGGCAGTCCCCTCGCCCAAGAGAGGCTGGCCCGGACACCTTGCAGACCTGCCGGGTTTCCCAGCGCCGGTGAGGTAGGGGATCCCTCCTGGCAGAAGGAGTTCTAGAGGAAAGGAGAGAGAGGGGGGAGGAAGGGAGGAAGGAAAGGAGGGGGTAGAGAAAGAAAAATAAAGGGTAAAAAGAAAAGGGGAAAATAAAAAAAAAAAGATTAAGAAGACAGGAGATGAGGGAGGGGGGAGATCTGAGAGCACAAGTGGAAAGTAATAAAACTCTTGTTAAAGTGCTTGCTCAGGATCTATGGCGTCACCAGGTCTTTTACTTAGGAAGCCAAGGAGTTTTATTCCTAAATGAGTTAAAGAGCCATTTACCTCTGTCGTGTTCTATTCATCAAGCCACAAGTCGAGAGTCCCTAACATGAAACTATTTGTTTGCTTACACAACCAGCTGGGTGCAATTTCACGTCTGAGATATCTATCTGAAAGCGCCTCTCATTTATTATCCTTACTTGTCAGCGAATCCATTTTCCAACTTTCTCCCCCCACCCCCACCCCTTCGTCACTCATTGAAGGCTCCGGGCTTAAATGCTCCCTTAAATTTCAGCACCTACCCCTGCTCCCCCCCGACCACGTCCGGCGCAAACACCGGTGGAAAACCCTAAAACTGCGAGGACCGGGACGGCGAGAGCGGGCTCCCTCACTACAGCTCCTGCTCCTCCTTGCCTTCTTCTTCGTTTCCCCTAAGGCCTGAGGGCGGAAGGCTTCCCCCAAACTCATCCTCTTCCCCGCCCGCATCCCATCCCCGTCCCCATCCCCATCCGAGTGCCCGTCCTCGTCCCCATCCCATCCCGTCCAATCCCATCCCATCCCCATCTCCATCCTAATCCCACCCCATGCCCAACCTTTTTCCTATTTTTTTTTTTAAAGCACTCCTGAGGCTGGGGCTCATCCCGCCAAAGATTTTCCCACGGGTGCAAGGTGCAGCCACCTAGAGAAGGGAAGAGAAGGGAAGGGAAGGGAAGGGAAGGGAAGGGAAGGGAAGGGAAGGGACCTGCTGCGGGGAAGGATCTCACGCCGGCTGCCCGGGCTCTTTATGGAAGCGAGGGTCAGGTTGTCCCCACCGGCCCCATTTCGGGATGTGAGCGCCGGTTGGCCGAGGGGTATTTGGACCGAGGGTGAGGAGGCAAGGAGGAATGTCAGGGTCTTTTCTCCCACCCCACGTGGTTTCCACCAGAAGTACAAAGCTGCTACGTGAAAACGGGCCCGATCAGGTTTGAAACGTGATTGCGAAGAGGGATAACAATTAACAAAAGGGACAGTAGGAAATTGTATCTCCCCTCCCTTCGCTTACCCCCAGTTTTGAAAAATCAGGATAATGTGAGTAGTGTTTCAAAGCAGGACGGTCTGGCTGACAAGAGACTCACTGTTGGTAATCTCAATGATGGCTGTATAATAGTGTATATACATCTCCTTGTCTGCTCAGCCCTCCGTCAAGCTTAAAGCAATGGATCAAATCCAAAACTACACGGTATAAAATATCCCCAGTTGTTAAAAAAAAAAAAAAAAAAAATCAAAAAAAAAAAGGAAGGAAAAAAAGATGGGAAAGCGGGGGGGGGGGGGGGGGTGGGGGGGGCGCCCGTTAAGGCAACACC
>NW_023305568.1:4585-11506 GCF_011077185.1 Oxyura jamaicensis
GGGGGGAGGCTCCTTGAAGGAGAAGCGGGCTGCGAGCTGTCCTATTGTGTTGGCTGAGGAAGACGTCCGCTGCCTGCGAGGCCGAAGGCCGGCCCTAAAACCACCGCCCGGCCAACACACCGCGGCCTCGGGGGTCGCGCTCGCTCCCCGCGGGGTCGGCGACGCGCATGGGGGGGCGAACCCCACTCTGACACCCCCGCGGGAGCGCCCCCGGCCGCGCGTCCGTGCCCCGTGTGTCCATGGGGCCGGCGGCGGGGACAGAGCGGACACACGAGGGGACAGAGGGGACACGGGAGGAGACACAGGGGGCACAAGGGGGGACAGAGGGGACACTAGGGGGTGACAGGGAGGACAGCGGCCTCCGCCGCCCTTTGTCTCCCGGCCTCCGGCGCCCTGCCCGCGACCCCGCCGCCGACCCCGCGCACCCCGCGTGTCCGTGTCACCCCTCGTCCCCTCGGGTGTCACCCCTCATCCCCTCCTCCCGGGAGTCTGGGGGCCCGGCCCGCTCACAGCATCGCCTCCTTCCCGCCTGCTTATTTGCAGGGGGCAACGAGACAACCCCGTTTTATATATATATATATATATATATATATATATATAATTATTATTATTATTTCGTGTTTTGCTTCGCTTTTCCCCAGCCGTTATTTGCGCGGCGGGGTCGGGTCCGCCGGTGACTTCATTACACAGACACACGAGCCTCCGAGTTTGCTCTCCTTTTGTCTTTTTTCCTCCTCCGGGTTATTTTTGGGGGGGTCAGGTAGCTTTTGAAGAGCTGAACCTGCTCTGCACAAAGAGCCAGTAAAGAAGGAGTTGGGACTTAGATCCAAAGGCCAGAAAGCGCTTTAAACTCCCAGATTTGAGCCAAACTGCCTTTCTGAGCGGCGTTTCTGAGGCTGGAGAGCCACACAAACTTCCAGCAAAGTAGCCGCGGCTCCCTGAAGTGATAAATAAAACTAGTCAGGTACTTTTTCTTCCAGAGAGCCATACAAATTGGTCCATGTTGACAGATGTTTGTCACTTAGTAACTTCTTTCCAAGTTTTTTTTTTTTTTTTTTTTTTTTTTTCCTCCCTCTCCCCTCCTCTAAGCCTTCTTCCGAGCTTGCTTTGTTGTTTTAAAATATGCATGTCTCTCAGGAATGCAAGTCACGAGTCCAAACTTCGTGTCCAACCTCCCACAAGAAATGATCCTTTTATAGGGAACCCGATATGTCTCAATCTGCACTTCACTCAGAGCCGCTGGATATAGGGCACTGGTCCCTGCTCAAAAATAACTCCGCCGAAACGCCTTTCCACCTAAAAAATCCCCACGAATGACTCCCAGGGAAGAAATACAGCTCCCATAATTAAGGGAGGCAGCGGTCAGAGGGGAATGCAGCCCGGAGGTAAAAAAAAAAAAAAAAAAAAAAAAAAAAAGGAAAAAAGAGAGAAAGAAAAAGAAAGAAAGAAAAAGGGCAGAGAGGGAGAGTTTTTATTCCTGTGCCCGCTGCACTGGGCCGTCATTAGCAGCAGGTTTATCAGGACGAGCCTCTGAGGCAGCTCCGGGTGCATGGGGAGAAGGCGTCAGCTCATGACGAGCAGAGAAGAGGAGAGATTAAGGAGCAGAGCCCAACTCCGAGAAAAGAGTAAGTGACCCTCAGTACAATGCAGGAGCCAGGGGACTGCCGGGCTTTGAATTGGCAGCCAAAGTTTGCTTGCAGGCGCGAACAATGGCGTGGGGGCAGGAGAAGGCGTGGGGGGGGGCAGGGGGGGGGGGGGGGGGTGGGGTGGGGGAGGGGAGGGGGATGGGATGGGGGCAGCGGGGCGCGGCCTGGCAGTGCGGTGCCGCTCCGTCGCCCTGTCCCTTATTTACGTGGGAAAAAGCAAAAATAATAATAATAATAAAATAAATAAGAAAAAAAAATGGAGGGGGAAGGAAGGAGGGAGGGAGAGAGCGAGAGAAACTTCCCAAGTGATGAGAAACAGATGAGCTCCTGCCTGGGTCACGTCTGCTGCGGGCCCTGATGCGAAGTGACGTCATCAGTTACATACCCTCCGTCGTCAGAGCGAGCGGTACGGGGAGAGAGGGGAGAGGGAGAGGAGAGAGGGGCCTTCCCTCCTCCCCCGCCCCCCGTCGGGACAGGCTGCCCTCAGGACCACGCCGAACAATGCCCGAGTTGCCCCTGGCTGCAGACACCTTTCCCTGCGCGCCCGCACAGCCCAGCATATGGGAAGCTCGCAGGCCCGGCGCTCGGCGGAGCCGATAATGCATTATTTTTCGGCAATATTTACAGCGCCGCTTTTAATACGCACCAGATGGCTCGCGACGAGGCTACCAGCAGCCAGCGAGCTCCTCGGTTTTATTCGGCAGCGTTTTGTTACAATTACGCTCCATGCTGGGACCAATTTTACCGGTGACCTATTTTTCATATTTGCAGCGTGGATTTTTTTTTTTTGTTTTTTTAATGTTTAAAAACCTCCTAAGGCAGGGCAGGGCTGAGGCAGGCGAGGAGCAGCCGCTGATGCCCCCGGATCGCAGGCGGCTCCCCTCGTCCCCGGTAATGAGACGCCGCCGCGCGTGTGCCTCCGTGTGTGCGCAGATAAATAATACATACGCATATTTATCCCTCGTATTTGATCAATAACGCCCCTGTTTGTTAAACCTCAGCCCAGCGCGCTCGCCCTCCCGAGCGCTGAGCATTGCAGGCGGCCGATTGCGGTGGCAGCGCACCGCGCCCGGCTGCGCTCAGCGAGCCGAGCCCCCCGCAAAACTCCCCGCAAACGCGGGGCGTTCCGCTGCCGAGAGGAGAAACCCAGCCCCTCGAAGTCCCCGGGAGTCCCTCACCACTGACAGCAGGAAGCTGCGGGTGATGCATTCCTGCGAGCTACAAGCCTCGCTGCCCGGGGCAGGGCGAGCAGCCCTCGCCTAGAAAAAGCATCCCCGGGCTCCTCAGCCCGGTGCGCACCGAGCCGCAGCGGTTTTCTCCTCGAGTTTCCCACCCCCCTCCCCGTTCTCTGTACAGCACAGCGCCTGTTTTCGGCGTAAATGGCCAATTTACTCCCTCGCAGGTGTGCCCTCCCTTACACAAACTCTCCCCCCATTTTTTGGGGTTTTTTATTAATTTTTGTTTTTTTTTTTTTTTTTTTTTTGCCTCTCCTGCTAAAATCACAGATGTTTATTTTATTGATATAACCTATACCTCGGTTATGCCGAGAATAATATGCCTCAACTAACAGTCATTTAGCAAATAATAGAGGCGCTCTGGATGCTTTCCAATGTTACACATGTACTTGGTCATAAAATGATATGTGAAAAAATTAACATCTGCTTTCCTAAAATAAAGTGTTCCAAGTAGCTTTTTATGAATGCTTCCCTCATTTTAAAAAGAAATATGTAGAGATAAACTGGCATCCATATGTATAGCATATTTATAATGGTTTTAGGATTTGAAGGTAGCTATTCATTGCATAAGCCATTTAGAACTGACGTTTTAAAAGCTACTTAACCTCAGACATCCTTGAATCTTAAAGAAGGATTCCCAACGATATTATTTAAAGAGGAATTTGCTGTAATTTAATTGCATATCAAGGCGGAACCGTGCGCGGGCACGGCCCCGGATGCTAAGCTCGACGCCGCTCCAGCGCCCGGGATTTTCTTTACCTGCGCCCCCCGCGCCCCCCCGAGACCCCCTCTTGTTCGGGGAGGGGGCAGCGGCGGCGACCCTCTTCTGGGCGAGACGAGGACCCTCTGCAGGTCGTCCGGGGGCACCCAAAGCGATCCCCGACCCCCCGAGTCCCGTCCCCCCACGCCCCCCAAAAAAAGGGGAAAAAAGTGAAAAAAAGGGCTTTTAAATGCTCCCGTGGCGTTTCGAAGGGGTAACCCCAGCCGGGGCGATCAGGGTGGGGGAGCACCCCGGGGTCGTGGCTGCGCCTCGGGACTTGGCAGGGTGAGCAGGTCCGGGGTTGAGGGGGTCAATACCCCCCCCCCCCAAAAAAAATTGCTGCCCCCAGACCCAGGCTGGCCGCTGGTTGGGGGTGCCCAAGCAGCACCCCAGCGCCTGGGGCCTACCCTGCCCTGCCTGCGGTGGCCTCGCAAGCCAGGGCCGGCACAGGGCAGGGGGGGGTCACGGCCCCACCCGGGTCCCTGTGACCCCCCCGGGTCCCTCTGTGCCCGGCTTGCCCTTTGGGGCGTGGGGCTGGTGGGGGGAACGGCCCCGCTCTGAGTGACAGGGGGTTCCTTATCTTTTTTTCTTTTTTCTTTTTTTTTTTTCTTTTTTCTTTTCTTTTCCCCAAAAGGCTGGCCAGAAAACCGCTGCTCATACGGACATGAGGATTTCCAGCTCTCCGCTGAGCCCCCCTTTTATTTGCTTTGGTGGGGTGGTTTGTTTTCTCTGCCACCAAGGCTGGTCAAGGGAAAAGCGAGCTTGGGGGTTAGCAAGGAAAAGTCGTGTACAATTTCTGGGAAAGAAAAAAAAATAATAATAAAAATAAAACAAACAAAAAATCCCACACAAGTCTGACTGGGTTGGTAAAATCATTAGAATATGTTAAGTGACATGAAGTTTGGATTTATGTGGACACACCGGACAGAAAGTGGACAGAGCCAGCGGGGACAGTCACGCTTTAAGACAGGGGGTCTTTATTTAAAGATGGTGTATTTATGGGGAAAGAAAGGGAATATCTTACAAAGCTCTGGCTATACCCCCGATAACAAAACCTGTCACATCTTTACTTCTTGCTAGAAAAGAGCGAGTGTCCTCATTTGAACATCTCTAAAGTGATTATTAGATTCCTCTCCGAGAAATCGGTTTGTGAGACTGAGCCCGGAACACACAGACAAAAAAAAAAAAAAAAAAAAAAAAAAAAAAAAAAAAAAAAAGGGTGTGTGGGGGAGAGAGAGAGAGAAGGAAAGAGAGATTTGTTCACATTGTGTCCATCTTCTATTTTAACTTCTCAAATACCACTGGACTATCCCTCCGTCCACTGTCCTACCAAAGGACCTTTCGTTAGTACCAACAAGCCCTGATTTAAAATAAAAGATTTGCACTAAGGTAGAAAAAGGGGAAACGATAAGAAATCCAGTAGTTGTTGCAGTAGTAGTTATAGTCGTAGTACTAACAGTAGTGGTAGTAGTTGTAGTAGTAGTAGTAGTTATTGTTGTTGTTGTTATTAGTATTACTACATCCCACCCCCTCAGATAAGACCTGAGAACTTTTTTTTTTTTTTCTCCCTGAGAGTGTGAAATGAAGGACACAAAGACAGTGGTATATCAGTGAAAAGAAGAAAGTGGCCTTTTAATGAGAACTAAAGAAAACTAAAACGTAGATGAAGTGTACCGTAAAAGCTGCTTCAAAGTACAGTGTAATTCCCCCGAGTTCAGCCACCACGTAGATTTGGTAATTGGGAGTTTACTGCGCAGAGGTAAGGCAGCGTGGTGTGGATAACCCCGCATTTTTTCCCTTCAGCAATTACAGATAGGTTTCACAGGCTGTCTTTGCAGAGAGCCATGAGGCATTAGGGACCCTTTGCTGCTGCAAATGAAGGAAGAGCCAGTCAACACCACAGAGAGGCAAAACAAAACAAAAAAACCCAACCACCTACCTGCGTGCGCCAAGTTAAAATGATTTCCCCCTCTCCTAATCGTGGTCCTGGCTGCAGATGGACTCTAACAGGGGCGATAACATCACCAACTAGCTGCTGCTACCTTTACTGGCGTTTGCTTCCATGCCCGGCTTTCACTTGGTGTTTATTTTCTGACCTTAGCTTTTGCTGTATCACAAAAAGGCTCCACAAGTAACAGAGCAATAAATCCTACCAAAAATAAGACAGATTTCCTCATCGATGTGTAATAAAGTTAAAGGACATTGTTTTGTCAGACAAGCGCTAAGTAGAAAATAAATCTTTGGGTCTGGGGAAACAAAACGGAGTGCTGTTGGCATGTGTGTAAATTTACTTTTAAAAGCAATAAATCAATGTTAAATTAAACAGCTGGGTTCCCTATCTCGGAGAACCTTCCACGTCGGAGGAAACCTCGCCGGTGGAGCCCGAGATTTAATAACGGTGCCCCCGAGCCCAGCCCCGACCCGGGCGCAGTCCCCGGCCCCTGCCCCGGCCACGCCGCCGCTTCGGGACCCTCCGGGGGCCGGGGGCAGCCCCGGGGGGGAAGGGGGCACGGAGACACCCCCCCCCCCCCCCCCCCCCCCCCAGCCCCGATCCGCGGGGTGCCCGGCACAGCCGCCCCCGCTGCCTTGCGCCGGGGTTAAGCAGCGTAACCTGCCCGAACAGCTCAATATTGTTATTATCTCGGTGCTAATTTCATCATTTCTGCATCACGGGGCAGATGCAGGGCGCGCAGGGCGCTGCCCCAGCGGGAGGCAGGGCTCCGAAAGGACAGAGGGTCCCGTTTCAGGGTGCCTCGGAGAGGAAATGGGGTGCACCTGCTCGGCACGGCACCTCGGGCGTTGTGGTCCCACCGCACCTCGATCTGCTTCCCCACATACTGACAGGGATGGAGAGAGGGAGAGAAATGTGGGGCGAGGGAGATAAAAAGTGAAAAACAAAGAGAGAGAGAAGGGAAGAGGGAAAGAGAGAAGGGAAAGGGGTAGAAAGAAAAGAAAGGGGAAAAGCAATGACGAGAAAGAGAGAGAGAGAGAGAGAAGGAAAGAAGGAAAGAAGGAAAGAGAGAAAGAAAGAGAGAGAGAAAGAAAGAGAGAAAGAAAGAGAGAAAAAGAGAGAAAGAAAGAGAGAAAGAAAGAAAGAGAGAGAGAGAAAGAGAGAGAGAAAGAGAGAAAGAGAGAAGGAGAGAAAGAAAGAGAGAAAGAAAGAGAGAAAGAAAGAAAGAGAGAGAGAAAGAAAGAAAGAAAGAAAGAAAGAAAGAAAGAAAGAAAGAAAGAAAGAAAGAAAGAGAAAGAAAGAAAGAAAGAAAGAAAGAAAGAAAGAAAG
>NW_023305568.1:11606-12885 GCF_011077185.1 Oxyura jamaicensis
AGAGAGAAGAAAGAAAGACAAGAAAGAAAGAGAGAAAGAAAAAAAGAAAGAAGAAGGGAAGAAAGAAGCCAAAGAGACTTGCAGTAACATTTTTGCACTCTGATGTAGACAAAACCCCAAACAACAAAAGCATTATTGCAGAGCAGAAAGCAGCATGGCATTCTGTTAGGGAAAGTCTGTATCTGATTGAAAAAATTGAAGTTACCAAGTAAAATTATGAAAGGACGTGACAATAAAGATATTTGGACACAGCCGTTCACCAGTGTCAGTCGTTTCCTTCCAAACGCAGGGACAGGGCTCCGACGAGGGACTTTGCGGTGGCTCCGCAGCAGTGGGAACCCTTCGGATGCCCTTGAAGACCCACTCTGGTGTCTACACACCATGGGCGTGTTGGGTTATTTTTGCCGAAATAGTGCAAACACGAGGTAGCAGCATTTATTTATTAATTTATCTATCTATCTATCCACTTAATTATTTTTCCCTGGAGCCCTGCAAGTTCCAGAAAAGAAAGGTGACCCTTCACGGGACGGGTGCGGGAGCGGAGATTTAATGTTCGCTCTGCCTTTGTTTTGCTCTCTTTGGAAGGCGGATCTAAACGCACGGCAAACTTTGATTGCTTGTTTGTTTGTTTGCAGCTAAGGGCATTTTCGGCTTCCAAGTTTCACTCGCGGCACCGCTGCGGCTGTCACGCAGCACTTGGCGCATCCCGTGTTGTTCCCCTTGCCAAAACACCTTGGACGCACTCAGGTCCCTGCTGGGAACGCGCCATTGCTGCGGGTGGCAGGAATTTCGGATATTTCCCCCACCCCCCGGGCAGCTCTCCGGGACGGCGAGCCCTGAGGGCTGATGACTGCCAGCCAGGTGCGCGCCGCCCGCCCCACCCCGCACACCGACACGCGTGTGGCGCGGCGCGTTCGCGCGGAATTAATTAGCGAAGACGGAGAAAGAGATCATCCCAATAACCCCCCGGACAAATGAAGGACAAAGACCGGAGGGGTCCTCCCGGGTGCCTAGCGGAGCCGCCTCCGCGCCCCCCTCTCCGCTGCGGCGGGACGGGGAAAGGAGGGGGGGTGGGGGGGGGGGGTGGGGTGAGGGGAGCGCGGCCCCTCCGCGCCTCTCCGCGTCTCTCCGCGCCGCTGCCGCCCCGTGGCCGGTTCCCGTGGCCGGGGCTAGGTGGCGCTCCGCCTCGCGGCACCGCCGCGCCGCCCGCCTGCGCCCGCGGGGGGCTCCGCGCCCGCGCTGCCGGCCGCGCAAAACCCGCGCAGCCCGCGGGGGGGGG
>NW_023305569.1:0-12358 GCF_011077185.1 Oxyura jamaicensis
CCCCTCCCCTTCCCTCTCTCCTCCCCTCCCCTCCCGTCTCCTCCCCAGCATACGATTGGCCTTCTGGGCTGCAAGCATGCACTGCTGGCTCATGTCGGGCTTCTTATCCACCAGAACCCCCAAATCTCTCTCTGGAGGGCTACTCTTAATGAGTTATTCTCCCAGTCTGTACTCATGCCTAGGATTGCTCTGATGCAGATGCAGCACAGTGCACTTGGACTTATTGAACCTCATTCACTTCATGTGGGTCCACTTCTCAAGCCTGTCCAGGTCCCTCTGTATGACATCCCTTCCATCTGTTGTATCAACTGCACCACTCAGTTTGGTATCATCTGCAAACTTGCTGAGGGTGCACTCAATCCCATCATCTATGTCATTGATGAAGATATTGAAAATCACTGGTCCCAGAATAGACCCCGAGGGACACCGTTTGTCACTGGCCTCCACCTGGACATAAAGCCATTGACCACTGTTCCCTGGGTACATCCATCAAGCCAATTCTTTATCTACCTAATTGTCCACCCTTCAAATCCATATCTCTCCAATTTGGAGACCAGAATGTCAGGTGGGACCATGTCAAAAGCCTTACAGAAGATAAGGTAGATGACATCGGTCAGTCTTCATTTGTCAACTGATGCAGCCACTCCATCACAGAGGCCACCACATTGGTCAGAAATGTTTTGCTCTTGGTGAAGACATGCTGGCTGTCTCAGATCTCCTCCTGGTCTTATATGTGCCTTAACATTGTTTCCAAGAGGATCTGTTCCACGACCTTACCAGGCACAGAGGTGAGGCTCACCAGTATTCAGTTCCCTGGGTCTTCCTTTCTACCCTTTTTAAAAATGGGAGTGATATTTCTGTTTTTCCAGTCACCAGGGACTTTGCCTGACTGCCAGGACTTTTCAAATATGATGGAGAGGGTCTTGGCAGCTACATCAGCCAGTTCCTTAGTTTCACTCTCCTTAGTCTTTCTTTTCTGCCCAATGTACCTGTAGAATCCCATCTTATTTTTTTGCACCCCTCATCAACTTTATCTCTGTCAGTGCCTGGGCTTACCTGATCCCATCCCTGCACATATGGACAGCATTTCTGTACTCTTCCCAGGGAACACAGCCGTGTTTCCACTGCCTATAAAGTTCCTTCTTTTGTCTAAGTTTGACCAGGAGGTCATTTCCCAGCCATACTGGTTTGCTGCCTTCTCTTCTTGATTTATTGCACATGGGGATGGAGAGCTCTTGATCTCTAAGAAAAATATCCTTAAAAAATTGCCAGATCTGATCAGATCCCCTGTCCCTAAGGACAGTGTCCCATGGGATCTCATCCACTAATTCTTTGAACAACTGGAAGTTTGCTCTTCCAAAGTCGAGGGTCCTGACTTTGCTCTTTGCCAGGACCACATCTCTTGAGATCACAAACACAACCAGGGTGTGGTCACTGCAACCCAGGCTTCCTCCTATCTTAATCTCTTTAATGAGGTTAACCACATTAATGAAGTTCACCACACAGGTGAGCACCAGGTCCAGAAACGCTTCTCCTGTGGTTGGTTTCTCTAATACCTGGATGAGGAAGTTGTCCTCAATGGACTCCAGGAGTCTCATGGATTACTTACTCCCTGCCATGTAGCTTTCCCAGCAGACATTCAGGTGGTTGAAATCCCCCAGCAGGATGAGAGCCCATGAGCACTGTGCTTCTTGTATTTGGAGTAAGAAGATTTAATCAAAAGATTCCCTTTGACAGGGCAGGCTGTAGTAGACACAAAACATAATGTGGCCTTTATGGGTCTGGTGCTTAATTTTTTAAATTTTCTCTCAACCTGCTCGTGGCTGTTTCTCAATGGCAATTCGTCACAATCTACCTGCTTCTTAACTTAGGTGGCAACACCCCCCCCCCCCCCCCCCTTCCATCCCTGCCTATCTCTCCTTTGGAAAGCTTGTAGCCCTCCATTCCTGTATTCCAGATGTGTGATTCATCCTCATGATAGCATGATAGAAATTAGAACATTGTTTTCTAATTGCACCATGGCTTCCAAATCCTCCTGCTTATTACCCATGCTGCATGCATTGGTGTAGAGGCACTTCAGCTGGGCTATTGGACACATTACCTTTTCAGAGGAGTCATTCCCAGTTCCTATGAGACAATTCACAGGTGTTTCCCCATTGTTTTCTAAAGTATTGACATCCACTGGTTCTTTTGCATCTCCTACTGGTATATTCTCTTTCCCCACCAAGTCTAGTTTAAAGCCCTACTAATGAGTCCAATCAGCTTGCTGCCCAGGATGCTCTTACCCCACTTCATCAGGTGTGCCCCATCTGGTGTCAGCATTCCTGGTCTCTCAGAAAAATACCCAGGATCATATAACCCAAACCCTGAGCAAGCCACTAGCTGCACAGCCAGTCATTCACCTGATTTGTATGTTGCCTCCTCCTTGGGTCCCAATCTCCAACTGGGAGGATTGAGGAGACCACTAATTGCAATCCCAAACCCTTCAACATCTTTCCAACGGGACATAAAGTTCCTTTTGATGTTTTGTATTTTCCTTGTTGTGATTTCATTTGTCTCTACATAAAAGAGTGGGAATGGGTGGTAGTCATGTGGTTTAACCAAGCTTGGTAGCCTCTTGGTGAAGTTGCGAATGCAGGCCCCAGGCAGGCAGTAAACCACTGAAGAGAGATTGTCTGGGCAGCAGATGGGTGCTTCAGTGCCTCTCAGAGAGGAACCTCCAATTACCAACACCCTTCATGTTTTTTTTTTTTTTTTTTTTTTTCTTTTTGATTTTTTCTTTTGCACTGGTTCCTATATGCATGGTTTGCTGGTCCACCTTTATAGCGTTGCCCTTTCCAGCTTCCCTTGTCTTGCGAGTCCATCAATTGTACCAATTCAGGATCAGAGGCTCCTTTACCAGTCCCTTGTGAGGACATGAGGAAAGGCTGTTGCTCAACCTGGGCCAGCTCTTGATACCACACATCAATCTCACTTTGATTTCCAAATGCTTCACAGCCTGTACAGCTCCTCTCACAAGACGGCAACTTGTTCAAAAAGCTCATCCAGCTGAGCACACTTGCACCCATGACTCCCAGTTCTGCCTTTGGGCCCTAGGGGGACTTCTGGATTCTGGAGTTCCCCACAACTGGGGGTCTGGAAAGCTCTTTCTGTCCTCAGGGGTTCTGTCTGCATATGGTCATCTGCCATGGGGGGTTGTGGCCCCTCTGTCTGGATTTCGGTCTCAGCCTGGCAGTTGCGGTTGGTGGACACCATTTTTGCTTCAGTATCAACCTACTCCTGGACACTACAACAAAGAGTGGCCACTTCCCATTCCTCTGTGTGCCCTGCCCATGTAAAATGCCATACCACGGCCTGGCTGATGCACCACACCGTTTCCCTACCTTGGTTGCTCACACTTCCTGGGAGCTGCCTTTTTAATGTTTAAGGGGGTGAATAGCCACTGCTTCTAGCTCTGCCCAAACCTTGTCAGCCACTCTCATGAGGGCTGCTGGCTGCCTCGAGTTGCCTTGATGCAGGAAAACCCTCGCACATCATGATCCCTTGATCTGCTGAAGAATGCGTTTTCCCTGGAGCCAATCACCTCAGCAATTAGAGATAATATATCTTCCGTATCTAGCGGAGGTTCAAACTAGATATTAGGTTCTATCACAAGAGTGGTCAAATACTGTAATAGGCTTCCTAGTGAGGTTGTTATTGCCCCATGTCTGTCAGTGGCAGAAGCATTTGAACAATGCCTTTAGATATATTATTTAACTTTTGATTAACCCTGAAGTGGTGAGGCAGTTGGACTGGATGATCTGGACGATCTTTGTAGGTCTCTTCCAACCTGTGTATGAATCCCTTCTGATATTTTTCTGAAGTCTTTCAGCAAAATAAATGACTCGTGATTTCATAAGAACTATCAGCTCTGTCTTACTGATGATCAGCAGAGTGAAAACATCAACACCTGCCCTGAGTAAAATACTGTGGAATCCATGAAGACTTTACAGGTATTCGTGAACTATGGGCACAAGTTCTGGACTGTTCATTCTCACTTAGACCAGATGCAACAATCTCAGAAAAAATACATATCCTTTCACATGACAATTTTAAATCTTCCTCTGACTGTCATCTCCTCTCCAATTTATCCTACATATCCTCATATACTTTATCCACCATATTCTACTCACTTCTGTCTTTTGTTTTTGTTATTGTCACATGTTGTTGCAACAAAAGAAGCAATGGGATTTGGAAAAAATACTTCAAATCAATAAGAGAAAAGAGGAATTCAGAAATGACCCTTAGGTTGCAAACTTAATGACTGAGGTTCACCTTACCTTCTCTCCACAGATATATCCTTTAATATGACACAGTTTAGAACAAAATTTTCCTGTGTGTGTGTTTGTTTAACACAATAAAAAGAGATATCAGAGAAAAAGAGATTATGAATAATAAATGATGATGACAATAATGTGACAAAAAAATCTTCTCTAGGTTATTCCTGTCTACAAACTTTTGTTTACATTAGTTTGTATCTTATTTGTCTTGCATTGAAAATTTAAATGAACAGTAGCTAGTTATGACTATGGTCTTCAAGTTAGAGTCAGATCTAGTTCTCAAAATTTACAATCTGTGTCCTGATATTCCCCGAATCTCTTGTAAAATCATAATTTCCCTTTAAACTTTGCTGATGCTTCCTCAGATTGGTTTACTAGAGATGGATCTGTACATACAGAAAACACATGTAAATATAAGTTTTCCATTTGACCATGTATAGTATGCATAAAGTAAAGAATTTGGAAAAGGAGGCAGTAGGCAATATAAGGCAAAAAATCAAACTAAATGTAACTTCAAGACTCGAAGCTGACTTGTTTTATCAAACACAGAATGAAAGTAGATGTTTATATTTTGTCCTAGTCATGCAGATTAGAATAAAAAGATTGGAAATTAAATGTGTCACATTAAATTAAAACATAAATGTTAACTTAATTCTGATATACTAAAAAACAATTACAGTTTTCCCAAGACAGATTATTAAAACTCCTTGAGATGTACAAACAGTTCAAGGGAACTGCTAGTTCATGTGAAATTATGTGAGTCATTTATTCTACTGAAAGATTTCAGAAAAATACCTGGAGGGATCCAAACACAGAAGTTGACTGGTGGATAAAAGTAAAAATTGAGAAAACAAGGACAATCTCTCAGATGTTCATTAGCTCAAAGTTCCTTTTTGTTCAAGATGCAGCTAAGACGACCTTTCCATAGGAACCAGAGAAGAAACAGCTGGCATGAACACTATATATTCTGTAGTCACTTTCAAACATAGTTTATGAACACTTCACAAATAGTTATTATAAATCCTCCTCATTTAATTGATTGTATATTAAAAATGAGTATAACCCCAGAGACTGCAGGAAGAAAATTATTCAAATTACCTTTTTATTATTTATAAGCTAACACAGTGCTAAAGCATTATGTTGTTAGATTATATTCTAATGTAAATTAAACCAGGAGGACCTAAATTATGAAATTACATTATAATTACAATTTAAAACAGGGAACTCACATAATTAGAAAGCCACAGGTTTTTTTTTTTATTATTATTTTCTTTTCTTTTCTTTTTTTTTTCTCCATTTATGTACCTCAGTGGTGCCAAGACTGATTAAACAATGAACACTGTAGTTGGAAAAAAATATTTATTTATTTATTTATTTTTAAGCTCAAGATTGATTTTTTTTCCTCGGGCAAACACAGATCTTATGGGAAGATGTATAACCATATGTAAGGTTCAACCTACAAGTTTGATGAGTCAGTATTTCAGGGAAGTGATATAATTTGCAGCGTTGGAGTAAGCTAACACAATGAAAGGAACAAAGATGACAGAAGCATTACACCTAGTTTTCTCAGAAGAACTTCAAAAATCTCAAGCTCTAGGTAGGCTCTTGCTTAATCATGGACTTATGTAGAGCTACAGAATAGTCCAGATCAAAGAACAAAGATCAGATGTTTAAGTGAATCTAGAAAAAAATGAGACATCATGTTTTTCTGAGGAATAACTTTTGCTTATAACATTAATATAACTTTTGCAATTAGAACGGTGGCCATTAAAACTGGAAGAAGTCATAAATAAGAAGCATCAGCATGGTGTACAAAACTGATACAGTTTGTGCCATGGGACATGGAAGACAAAACATAAAAATTTGGAAAATTTAAAGGGGGCAGGGGGGATGTTAACTCTGATAACAGACATGGAGTAAAGGTCATAGGTACATATGAAACAGAATATATTTACTTTTCCTTGTGCAACATAAATTGGAAGATGTTACATTCCATTAGCATAATACATAATACAAAGTTTGATTCTCATTATAATAATATGATTCTCATAATGTTATTAGTAGTGACAATATAATGAAAACAATGTTTTTTTTGTTGTTGTTGTTGTTTTCCCTAGAGGTAGCACCAGAATGTTCCTTTTTCTAGTGATGCCAAACCATGAATTTACATATAATGGGTTATATGCAAGTATATTTTTGTTGAGTGTAAATATTTTAGTTAAATGCAAGTATATTTTTGTGTTTAGTGGTTTCCTGAACTGCATTATTAGAAGGTACACATTAGAAATAATCTAAGAAATAGAAAAATGAGTGTTTTGCATGGAAGGTAAAGATCTTACGTCATTTAACATAGATCAGACTCTGATGAAAATCTTTATATGCATCACAGTGAGATGTCTGCAGTTATTTGGAATCTTAAAGTAAAGAACAACAGAAAATTATTTGTTTCTCAGTAGGGTGTAACATTTTTAAAAATGACTTTTGAACCTCGGTGTCTGGATTGACATTGTTATCTGTATCAGCTTATTTTTAAAAAGTACAAAAATCTTTGCAATTTACTGTAATGTATCCCTTATGCCTCTAGTCTATGAATTAGCATGCATCAGAACAAAAATGTTTATTATGAGTTAGAAAAATACTATTTATTTTCTTATTGCTAGAAGAATGCAGAATAGAAAAAAAAAAAAAAAAAAAAAAAAAAAAAAAGCACCAGATATAATTTAGATAGATATTGCATATTACTGATTTTTGTAAATAAATAAATAAATAAATCATAATAAAGTTACCATTACAGCCACAGAATTTGTTAATCAGACAATGATCTAATTAATGTAATAACTACATAATAAAGTCATGACTACGTTATTGTGGTGTTATTTTTTTATTTAAATAAAAGATACATAGGAAAATACTCATGATACCCTCAAAATCTCTACCCCTCTCTAAAACTACTTCATAATTAGTAAGTTCAATTGATTTTTATTTTTTTTTTTTATACTCCAGACATTTTAAATTTCTACTACACTGTAGAGTAGGAACATGCTTTTCCTACTGTAAGACAGTAAATCTTCATATTTTTCTCTATATATTTATAATTACAATATATATTGCTATAAATATTTATAATATCCAGTGATTCTGAGCTGAGACAATGTATTTCTTCCCTAAGGAATATGAACTTATCTTGTATTTAATCATTATTTTCTGAAAATCAGAATATCTTTCACCAGGACAAGAAAGAACAGCTACATAGCACTATAATGCAGCTTTCCAAAAAATAGAAATAGATCTATTGAAACCATCACAATCTTTACAGTATGAAACATTGGTTAATATGGAAAACCAGGGTCTGCCTCTTTTAGTTAGAACCTTGAATTAAATAGCCTTAGTTTTGTTGTTGTTGTTGTTGTTGTTTGTTTGTTTGTGTTTTTGTGTGTTTGTTTCTTTGTTTTTCTGTCTTTTACAGTTCTCACTCACAACTATCTTTAGAGAATAAACAGCTCATTTGTAGATCTCAGAATTCAGAAGAACTCTGTTCTGTATTATTTTCACATCTATGTAAGTTAAAAAGGTGAAATTTAAAGTGCTGAACATCAAGCCATATAATTCAAAAATGAGTGGTCTTTAGAACAAGAAAGGATCTTTTGATAACTGTCACAGAATCGCAGTTCAGAAGTGTGACTCTCACTTTCTAGTCACATGGTACTATCTTCCCACGTTTTATGTGACACTTCCATTAAAGAAAAAGAAAATAATGACTTTTAAAACTAGTTCTATTTGCAAGGAATACAAATAAGATGGTCCCTTCCAATAGCAATATATAACTAATCCATCCTTTAGAATTCTTCATCTTTGAAATGTTTCAAAAACCAGGCCGAAAAGCCTGGTTACAAAACATCTGCACACATGCTCAATATATTTTACAAGGTCAGTTTTCCTAAGATCACTATCATGTCCGTTTCAAATTTATGTCAATATACAATTGGAGAAGTGTTCAGTTTTACTGTCCCTTTGACTTTTGCTCACTATTTCTAGTATTTGCAGGCCATCTACAACTGAAGTTTCCTGTGAACCATTCCATCTAGACTGTGAACTGGAATAGCAAACAGGCACATATATGCTTCTTTGAAAGGACATTATAGAATAAAAGCCTATAGAAATATTGGAGCAGAATAGGCACAAAAACACATATGAGAATTGTGCGGATCCATGTGGAGGAAAAAAAAATCCCTTTTTATGGCTAAGAATATGTAATTCTTTTAGACATCCAGGCACTCACTTTTCAGAGGAATTCAAAGTGATTTACTGTCCTTCATAATTACCTAGATTTTTTTCCATTATAATTTTTCATTTGGAAAGGTAAATATATTTGCACATGTAGATTTTTATGTGCAGAAATTTAAAGTACTAATGTTAAATACCTGTAATAAAAAATATTCAGTAGTAATGAAAATGTTTCTTATTTTCAAGATACTTTTGGATATTCAAAGTTAAGAGCTAGTAACATTTCGTTAAATAAATAATTAAATAATTTGTTGCTAAAGAGGTTAATGAGGACTGAAAGAAACAAGACTGTTAACCACAAGCATTGAGCAGTAATACACACAACACAGCCCCTTTAGATAGTTTCTTCTATTTCCTTCCTGCTCTTGTTGCCATGTAATGTAACAGTCTTCCTTTTTGAAGAGCTATAGGAATAGCCAAAACAGTTACTGTAGCAGCTGTAAAGCTCCTAGTCTTTAAGTCAATCCATCCTTGGCTAGGTTACTCTGTCCCACTCCTACCTGAGCTTCCTTCCTGCTGTTTCTTTGGAGAGTACTGGCTGAGTATTCATTACACATTATCTCTCTTCTGGACTAGTTCAACTTTTACTTTTATCAATATTTTGCAAGTAATATGATATCATTTAGATCTTTTTCCATATTAAATAGAATAAGCCCTTCAGACATTGAATAAGTGCTTAGATTGAGCTCTCGATGAATACCTCAAAAGGGTGACTTAGTATTTTTATAATTATTTTAGTGTGTGTGTGCATGCATATGTGGAATTCCATGCATAAATACCATAAATACAATAAAGTTAAAAGCAAAAGAGTTTTTTGTTGTTGTTGTTGTTGTTGTTTAAAGTAAAGTAGAATAACAAGACAGGTTTTCATTCATTTCAAAATTGTATAGCTTCATTATATCATACACCAGAAAACAAATACATCAACTTCAATCCTAGTTAAACCTCCAGTCATGAGGTATTCCATGCCGACTCCATGATCCCAATGTTATTTTAGCCCCATAACTTCATGCAGATTTCTAATTTCTTCTGTGTGTTTCCCCTGCTGCACACATTAGTAACCTATAGGTGCAGAAAATGGATGCCCAATTATGCTCATCTCCCAGAAAATGTGTGAGCTTACTTAATATTTCTGTCCTGTCTACCTTCTTTATTTGCGTACATGCTCTTGAGATGGCCTGACTTTATTCCTCTTTCATCAGTTATAAGACCTCTCTTGTCCATATCACTCTGCATCCATTGTTTGCCATCACATCTTTATTTGATTCTCAAGTACACTGAGACTCAATACATTTCTAAACACTTTCTGTATTGCTACAGTACTGTACTGTGATCATCGTAACTGTTTCTGTTGCTTAGGATGGCATAGTATTTCAATAGCCAATCTCCAATATCTGTTTGGGCCTTACTGTGAGATGTACAAAGGTAATACATTTTTGTCACATATGACCGCATGTGTGTTTGCAGTCACAATTTGAGAGCATTATAGCTGTGAATACTTTGAGGATTTTTTTATTTGTTGTTCTTTTTATGTTATTCTCAATAATAATAATAATAATAATAAAATGGTTTAATTTAATTTTGAATGAAAAAGAATGCATGTAGTGACAGAAAAAAAAAAAAAAAAAGAAAAAAAAAAAAGAAAAAAAAAAAGAGCACAAAAGCACATTTTGAGGGATCCTGAATCATATATGTGCCAATGTAGAAATTATAGAATCATAGATTCATATCATAGAATGGTTTGTGTTGTAAGAAACCTTAAAGAACATCTAATTCCAACTCCTCTCACCATGGGCAGGGACTTTCCACTAGACCAAGTTGCTCAAAGCCTTATCCAAACTGACCTTAAACATTAGCTGACATGCAACAATTTAAACTTATTTTTTGTCATGAGGATTGAGGTCAATCATGCTATAAAAGAGCAAACATACTTCAGTGTACACATTGTCACAAAATGCAGTATCAACACGTCAAATAAGGATTTGAATTAAATGGTCCAAGGTATATAGCAGAGAAGGGTGCCTTTGACAGAATTTACAAGAAAAGAGGTTCTTTAAAGAAAAAAATGAATAAATCTTGGTAGTGTGTCAGCAAAATTTCTTGAAATAGAGCTGAAATCAGTGGAAGTTTTCCTTGCATTAAAATCACATGAGAGCTGATTACATATGCAATAGGAAACTATCTGAGCTTAATAGCTTCCCTTGTAAATTGTTTCTTTTACATTTGTGTATTGGGTATGATTCATTTTGAGAATGTCATGGATCATTGAGGTATGACTTACAGAAAGCTAGTTGATTAGATATTCACTTCTTTAGATAATTGATTATTATTCAGAAATGTTTGAATTGTGTATTTGATAACCTCCTTAGAATTTTACTTACTAAACAACCAATAACTATAGTGATTCCAGATTAAAAAAAAAAATAATAAAAAAAAATCAATAATTTCATTCATTTACATTTAACCTTTGATAGACTGCAACATTTTTAATGATGATGTAGCCTCCTGTAAATTGAAACAAGCAATTTGATGCTCTTAAATAGTACGGCTGCTTTCTAAGCTCTTAGTAATTATGTATTACTTAATAGGGAGGTTAAATAAGCCACAAATATAGATTTTTAATCAAAGTGAAAGAAATTCATACGCAACTGTATAACTCATAAGATAAATTGGTTCAGACATTAATGAGTTATACTGTTGCTTTATGAGTGGGATTAACAAACAACACAACATAAAAGAAAAACAAAAATGACACTCCCACAGAAAACGATAAAAGCAATTGAGAATACACATATTGAATTTTAATCAACCTATGAGCTACGGGTGTTTTTATTACTTATTTTGAATGTTACAATGGAGTAGAACATCTTACAGGACTTGTATGTCAAGACAGAAAATCTTAGTTTGCATAGGTCTTGACTACGTCTGGGCTGACTTAAAAATACTTAGATATTTTGTCTGATCTGAAATAAAATCACCAAATTACTAGTGTTCAAAAACTTGAATGATTTCAATATTTTAACCTTATGCAAAGAAAACAATATTTTTCATCTCAAGATTATCCCTAAGAAATATATCTGTGTGTATTTATATATACATATTTGCATAAGAGAAGTTCTTAGGTTCTTGGAAGACATTGATGGTAACTTCCTTCTCCAAATGAGAGAAAACCATTGAGGAGAGGTGTTATTATGGACTTCATTATGACCAACAAGGAGAGGTGACAAATATGAAGTTCAAGGACAGCCTTGGCTGCAGTGACTACGAAATGATGCAGATTTGGATCCTGAGGGCAGCAAAGAGGCAGCATAGCAAGCTCGCTACCTTGGACTTTGGGACTTATCTTCTTCAGGAATCTGCTTGGTAGAGTACCACAGAACAAGGTCCTGGAGAGAAGAGAGGCCCCAGAAAACTGGATAATTATTCACCCTAAAGTTCTCTAGTCACATAGCCTAAGCCCCAGAAGCTAAAGGCAGGGTCTGAGAGAATGAAGAACTGTCCACTGTAGCAAAATACCAGGTTCAAGACCAGCTAGGGAACCTGAAGGGGCACAAGTCCATGAGACCTGAGGAGGTGCATCTGTAGGTCCTGAGGGAAATTGCCGATGTATTTGTAAAGCCACAATCCATTATATTAAAGAAGAAATAGCAGTGCAGTGAAGTTCCCAGTGAATGGAAAAAGGGAAACATAATCTCCCATTCAGAAAAAAAAAAAAAAAAAAAAAAAAAAAAATAAAAATGGGGGGGGGGGGGGGG
>NW_023305569.1:12458-23839 GCF_011077185.1 Oxyura jamaicensis
GGGGAACTACAAGGCAGTCAGTTTCAACTCTGTGCACAGCAATATCATGGGGCAGATCTTCCTGGAAAATATGTTACAGCACATGAAAAATAAGGAGGTGATTTGTGACAGCCAATGCGCCTAAGGGCAGATCATGCCTGGCAAATCTGGTGGCCTTCTACAATGGGGTTACAGTATTGGTGAAAAGGGGAAGAGCAACTAAAATTATCAGTCTGGACTTCTGCAAAACATTTAACTCTGTCCCAGATGACATCCTTGTCTCTAAATTACAGAGATACAGATTTGACAGATGGACAACTTTATGTGCAAGGAATTGTCTGGATGGTCACACTTAAAGAGTTGCAGTCAATGGCTTAATATCCAAGTGGAGATCAATGATGAGTGCTGTTCCTCAGAGGCTGGCATTGGGACCAGCACTGTTTCACATCCTTATCGTTTACACGGACAGTGGGATTGACCGTGTGCTCAGTAAGTATGCCAATTATATCAAGCTGTGTGATGCAGTCAACACTCTGAAGGTAAGAGATGACATCCAGAAGGACCTGAATTCCAAGTAAATTCCAAGTAAAGGTATAGGCTGGGTGGAGAATGGATTGAAAGCAGACCTGCAGAGATGGACTTAGGGTATTAATTGATGGGAAGCTCAACATGAGACGATAATGTGCGCCTGTAGCCTAGAAAGACAACTGTACCCTGGGCTGCATCAAAGGAAACGTGAGCAGCATTTTGAGGAAGGTGATTTTCCCTCTCTGTTCTACTCTTGTGAGACTCCCTCTGAAGTATTGCATTCTTCTCTGGGTCCCCCGGCACAAGAAGGATGTATTAGAAAAAAGGGCCATGAAGACGATCAGAGGGCAGGAGCACCTCTCCTATGAAGACAGCTTGAAAATTGGGATTCTCTAGCATGGAGAAATCTCCAGCGAGACCTCATATGCAGGTTTCCAGTACCTAAAGGGGGCCTACAGGAAAGCTGAGGAGGGACTCTTTATCAGGGAGTGTGATAGGACAAGGTCTAATGGCATTAAACTAAATAATAATAATAATAACTAAATAATAATAATAATAATAATAATAATAATGTAGATTTAGATTAGTTATTCAGAAGAAAGTCTTTACTCAGAGGCTGGTAAGGTCTGGAACATGTTACTTAGAGAAGCTGTGGATGCCCCGTTCCTGATGGTGCTCAAGGTCAGGTTGGATGGGGCTTTAAGCAACTTGGGTGAGTGGGAGGTGTCCCTGCCCATGGCAGGGGGGTTAGAAATGGGTGATCTTTAAGGTACTTTCCAACCTAAACCATTCTATGATTCTGTTTGTATAACTGTATGTGTTAGTGTATAAATGAAATAGAATATGTATATATGTATTTTACATGGGAAACGTGGTTGCTGGATATGCATGTCTTTGTCTGAACTGTGTATTTTAGCTGTGTTTTGTTGTTGTTCTTCTTCTCTTTTTTAAATAAACATTATTTATTTTCATTAACGTTACAATAAAATATAACTTTAAAAACAAAATCAATTAAACAAAAACAAAATTTGGCATCTTAGCTAGAGTGCCTGCCAAACCAATCAGTGCTTGTCACATCTTGGTTTTGATTTTGAATATTTTGAACAAAAATCTGAGTGTTAGAAAAAAAGCTACTAATGAGAGTGAATGAATTTGTTTTAGTCAGGATGACTGAAAAGGCCGTGTAAAGAGTTGCAAAATGCTACATGTGTTAAACCGCATGGCAGCTGTGTTGCCAACATTGTAAGTACAGTCAGTTTATTTGAATCAGGATGAGAGGAGAGGTGTAAGATCTTCAGTCATTAGCTGCTCCTTACAAACCACAAAACACAGTGTTAAACTGTCAATGGATGCAATCTCTTGCTAACCAACTTTTAACTCTTTTAGTTAAAGAAGAATAAAATCTGGGAGGCAGATGGCATGCAATAAATCCAGTCTGTGGGGACACAGCTAAATTAAAGGAAGGTCATGTCAGAGATTGTGTAGGGGATTTTCACTTCTGTGGGGAGAGGAATGGCTGCATCATGCTGTAGTAGCAATGGGTAGCAATGTGGCATATGGAGATTTCCTAGAGGGCTGCCAATGAACAGGGAGAACCAAGAGATCCTGCATGCTGCATTAATGAATGTAGAACAACAGACTGAACTTTTTTTTTTTTTTTTTTTTTTTTTTTTTTTTTTTTTTTTTTTTCAGGAGCAGTAGAAGGTCAGGTTTTCTTGCTATCAGAAATTCATCCAGTTGAATCACATATCATCTCTTGGGAGTGGGCCACTGACTAAAGTAATACCATCTTAGGTTAAACATGGGTCTGTGAGTTCTCTGCAACATTTGTGAGACTGCAACAATTGGCACTCACCTTCTGGAAGAGAAGTGCTAATGACATGAATATCCCTATACTTACGTTGTTGTTTAACCTAGTGGGCATCTAGGCAGCACACAGACGTTCTCTTACTCCTCCACACATGCAGTGGGATTGCAGAGAGAACTGGAAAAAAAAAATGTAAAAGCTTGTGGGTTGAGATAAAGACAGTTTAATAAGATAGAAAAGGAAAGGCAAAAAATAATAGTAACAGAAATAAAATAGTAACAATAAATATAAATAATAATATGTTAGATACTATATAATGTTATAAAATTCACATTTCACATTTATAATAATATTTTAAATATAATAATATTTTAAATAACATGGCATAACATCACAAAATATTAACATATCATATCATATCATATAGAATATCCTTTTGGCCAGTTTAGGTCAGCTGCCCTGGTTGTTTGCCCTCCCAACTCCTTGAGCACGGTTAGCCCCCTTACTAGCAGGACAGCATGAGAAGCTGAAAGGTCCTTGTCTCTTTGTAAACACTGCTCTGCAGCAACTAAATTATTTGTGTGTTATCGTAATTACGTTCATTCTAATCCAAAACACAGCATCATACCAGCTACTATGAGCTAAATTAACTCTATCCCAAACAAAACCAGGACAACTTATATACTGTAAGATTTACTATTACTTATTATCTTCTTATATAAATGTTTTGATCATTTTAAATGTAAATTGATTTAGTTAAAATATCTTAAACAATAACTCAATAAGACTGTGATCAATTTGTCTCAGGGTCAAATAATTTTATATGGAAAAAAAAAAAAATAGTATATTGCCTAGGCCTTGAGAAGCTGCAGATACAATATTATTTTGAGAAAAAAATACCTACGATGATGCCTATCTCCAAAGAAAAAGAACAGATGTAAGGTAATAATCATAATTTAATCATAATTTAAACTCAAGAGATAGTGCTGTAAGGATTAAAAAAAAAAAAAAAAAAAAAAAAAAAGATAAAGATAAAGATGAAAAGTGGAAAAAAGGAAAAAAAGAAAGAAAAAAAGAAAGCTCTGTACGTGTTGGTAGAGACTGGGAATTTTAAGTGAAAAATGAAAAACAAACAAACAAACAAACAAACAAAAGACAGGTTTTTCATATTTTTATCATAATTATTTACAGGTTAGATAAGTTATTACCTGAAATAAGTCTAGCTTAAAATGACTACATTAAAGAATGTTTCTTTCCAACTCTTAAATTGACAGTATATTTTATATAATACTTTATATTTATTTATTTGTTATTAAATAATATCTTTTATAACCCTTCTTGTTGAAACAAAGGACTGCCTATTTAGTTCTGAAACTAGTAAAAGTGGTGAACTTTCTTGGAAGGAAAAGTGATGGACAGAGTCTATTTCTCAACAAAGTTTTAACTCTTTCAGAAATTTCTCTATTTCACTATTTTCAGAAATAAAGTTCCTCTCATTGTCTTCTCTGCAGTGGTAATCTGACATACAATGTCAATTTTCACAGCAAATTTTGTAGCACAGATGCCTGTCCATTTGAATATAGACTGAAAACAGTAACTTGTGTGAGGAGAACAAATGAAAGAGAAACATTTATGACTTTTTTTTCTTGCTCCTGATCTATATCTGACATACATTGGTACTTAAGACTTGAAAAGATAATGATCTTTAAAAGTCACAGAATCACAGAATCATTAAGGCTGAAAAAAAAAAAAAAAAAAAAAAAAAAAAAAAAAAAACCCTCCAAGCTCATCTGACCCAACCATCCCCCTACCACCAATATTACCCACTAAACCGTGTCCCTTAACACCAAGTCCAATCTTTCCTTAAACAACCCCAGGGATGCTGACTCCACCACCTCCCTGGGCATCCCATTCCAATGTCTAACCACTCCTTCTGAGAAGGAATTTATCCTAATTTCCCTGAACCTCCACTGGCACAACTTTAGGACATTCCCTATAGTCCTATGGCTACTTATCTGCTAGAAGAGACCAACCCTCAGCTCCCCACACCATCCTTTTAGGTAGCTGTAGAGAGCAATAAGGTCTCCCCTGAGCCTCCTCTTCTCCAGGCTAAACAACCCCAGTTCCCTCAGCCGCTCCTCACAGGACTTGTATTCAAGGCCCTTCTCCAGTTTCATAGTCCTTCTCTGGACAGCATCCAGGGCCTCAATGTCCTTCTAGAAGTGAGGGGCCAAAACTGAACACAGAACTCAAGATATGGCCTCACCAGAGCAGAGTACAGGAGGAGGATCACCTCCCTGGTCCTGCTGGCTACACTATTCCTGATACAAGGCAGGAGGCTGTTAGCCTTCTTGGCCACCTGGGCACACTACCAGCTCATGTTCAGGTGAACATTGACCACCACCCCCAGATCCTTTTCCTCTGCACAGCTTTTGGGCTACTCCGCCCCAGGCATGTAGCACTCCATGGGGTTGTTGTGGCCAAAGTGCAGGACCTGGCATTTGGCCATGTTGAACCTCTTCCCATTGGTCTTTGCCAAATGATCCAACCTGTCCATGTCCTTCTGCAAGACCTTCTTACCCACTAGAAGATCAAGACTTCTGCCAGCTTGGTGTCATCTGCATAACTTGGTGTTGTCTCTACAGACTTATTCCTCATCCAGTCAACAATAATATGCATTTAGGATAAAATTTTACTCTATTTAAAATTTAATCCTAATAAAAAATATTTCCCACAGTCTGAATCTTTGGGAAGAATCTTCACACTTTTCCAGTTAATTGGGTTCTTTAAGAAGATACACACAAGGTAATTCATTAGATATCTGGAAAATACAGGCACTGAATTTGTCTTCCCAATCTCTTTGTTTTCTCTTTAAATTTATGTTTTATGATTAGAAAATTTACATTGAAATTTCTTCATTTTCTGTATTAAACTCTGATATTTTAGTGTTCAGAACTCTCTTTACTTCATATTAGAGACTATTTGCCATACTCTATTTAAAATCATGCTATTATTAGATTTAGAGACATTTCATTTCCTAGTATCCTAATGAACAGGTTTCTATATCCATACTGCAGCCCATAGAAAGTCCCACACTGGAATATGTGCATATGACCTGAAGGAGGTTGCAGACCATGGAAAACCCAGGCAGAAGCAGGTTCTGGGCTGGAACCACAGCACCTCCTTCCCCCTCCTTGGGTGGCGTGGTGTCTGTAGAGTTGTTTCTCTGTTGTGGTTTTGACTGTGACAGAGTTAATTTCTGAAGGACAGAGGAGCCCAGGAAGGCTGGACACTCTTCAAGAAAGAAATCTTAATGGCTCAGGAGTGGTCTGTCCCCATGTGTCCAATGACGAGCTGGCACGGAAGAAGACCAGCCTGGCTGAACAGAGAGTTGTGGCTTGAGCTTAGGAGAAAAAAGAGGGTTTATAATCTTTGGAAAAGAGGGTGGGCCACTCAGGGGGACTACAAGAATGTTGCGAGGCTGTGCAAGGACAAAATTAGAAAGGCCAAAGCTCATCTGGAGCTCAATCTGGCTACTGCTGTTAAGGATAACAAAAAATGTTTTTATAAATACATCAACACAAAAAGGAAGGCTAAGGAGAATCTCCACCCTCTACTGGATGTGGGGGGAAACTTAGTAATCAGAGAAAAAGGCTGAGGTGTTTAACGCCTTCTTTGCCTCAGTCTTTAGCAGCAAAAGCAGTTGTTCTCTGGATGCCCAGTACCCTGAGCTGGTGGAAGGGGATGGGGAGCAGAATGTGGCCCTCACAATCCACGAGGAAAAGGTTGGCGACCTGCTACAGCATTTGGATGTACATAAGTCGATGGGGCTGGATGTGTTCCTCCTGAGAGTATTGAGAGAACTGGCAGAAGAGCTGGCCAAGCAGCTTTCCATCATTTATCAGCAGTCCTGGCTATTGGGGGAGGTCCCACTTGACTGGCGGCTAGTAAATGTGACGCCCATCTACAAGAAAGGCCGGAGGGTAGACCCAGGGAACTATAGGCCTGTTAGTTGGACCTCAGTGCCAGGGAAGCTCATGGAGCAAATTATCTTGAGCATCATCATGCAGCACTTGCAGGCAATCAGGCCCAGTCAGCATGGGTTTATGAAGGGCAGGTCCTGCTTGACGAACCTGATCTCCTTTTGTGACAAGGTAATATGCTTAGTAGATGAGGGAAAGGTTGTGGATGTGGTCAGTAAGGCTTTTGACACCATTCCGCACAGCATTCTCCTCAGGAAACTGGCTGCTCAGGGCTTGGACAGGCATACTCTTTGCAGGGTTAAGAGCTGGCTGGATGGCCAGGCCCAGAGAGTTGTGGTGAATGGAGCCAAATCCAGTTGGATGCCAATCACTAGTGGAGTCCCCCAGGGCTTGGTACTGGGACCAGTCCTCTTTAACATCTTTATCGATGATCTGGACGAGGGGATCGAGTGCACCCTCAGTAGGTTTGAAGACGGTATCAAGTTAGGTGCGTGTCGATCTGCTCGAGGGTAGGAAGGCTCTGCACAGGATCTGGATAGGATGGACCGATGGGCCGAGGGCAACGGTATGAAGTTCAACAAGGCCACGTGCTGGGTCCTGCACCTGGGGCACAACAACCCCAAACAGCGCTACAGGCTGGGAGATGTGTGGTAAGAAAGCTGCCTGTCAGAGAAGGACCTGGGAGTTTTGGTTGATAGTTGTCTGAATATGAGCCAGAAGTGTGTTCAGTCGGCCAGCAAGGCCAGCAGCACACCCTGGCTTGCATAAGAAACAGCGTGGCCAGCAGGGCCAGGGAAGTGATTGTCCCCCTGTACTGAGCTCTGGTGAGGCCACACCTCGAGTTCTGTGTTCAGTTTTGGACCCCTCACTACAAGAAGGACATGGATATGCTTGAGCAAGTCCAGAGAAGGGCTACGAAGTTGGTGAGGGGTCTGGAGAACAAGTCTTATGAGGAGTGGCTCAGGGAACTGGGACTATTTAGCCTGGAGAAGAGGAGGCTCAGGGGAGACCTTATCGCACTCTACAGGTACCTGAAAGGAGGCTGTAGCAAGGTGGCGGTTGGTCTATTCTCCCATATGCCTGGTGACAGGATGAGGGGGAATGGGCTAAAGTTGTGCCAGGGGAGGTTTAGGTTGGATTTCAGGAAGAACTTCTTTACTGAACGGGTTGTTAGTCACTGGAATAGGCTGCCCAGGGAAGTGGTTGAGTCACCATCCCTGGAGGTCTTGAAAAGATGTTTAGATGTAGAGCTTAGGGAAATGGTTTAGTGGAGGATTTGTTAGCGTTAGGTCAGAGGTTGGACTTGGTGATCTTGGAGGTCTCTTCCAACCTAGACTATTCTGTGATTCTGTGATTTTCTTCCTAGAGGCTAACACAATGTTTTTTTGCATTTTTGATGAAAATGGTGATCATAACACACTGATGTTTCACAACAGTGCTTACAGAGAGCCAAGGACTTTTCTACTTCTCATGCTGCCCTGCAACAGAGCACGCTAGGTGTGCACAAGAACATGGGAAAGGACACAGCCAGGACAGCTGGCCCAGGCTGGCCAAAGGGATATTCCGTTGATGTCATGCTCAGCAATAAAAGAAAAGGTAAAAAAGTAGGAAGGGGTTGCATCAGGAGTGATAGCATTTTTTTTTTTCCCAATAAATCATTGTGTGCGTTTCTGATTTTCTCTACCATCCAACCTGGTGAGAGTGAGTAAGCGGTTGTGTAAAACTTAGCTAAAAACTGCTGGTATTAAACTACAACAGTCATTTTTGGTACTCAACATAGGTTCCAGAGGGTTTCAGATGATGACAGATTTGATTGGGGTGTGGGGTGTGCTAGACCAAATTTATAGATGTTATAGCTGTTTAGCTGCTAATTGGCAGGCTTCTGTGCTTGCCATGGGGCTTGCTTGCCTTTCTGCATGTTGGAGTTCAGTGCTTGTTAGAGGCTGTTTTTGCTTCTGTTGTTTGTTCTACTCCTTATCATCTTGCTTTGCTGTGCCTGGGACATTTTGGTAACAGTTATGGGCATCCACATGGACAGGTCAACAGCTAGGGCATTGATACTCTCCCTGTGCTTCTGTACTCGGCAGGCTGGAACTCCAGACTGAACGTCAGTCAGAGGCACTCTGACTTGTGGATGAATCAACATAGGAGAGGGTACACCCCAAAGTATTTCTGGCAATGGATAAGTCCCCTGTGAAGCAAAGTACACCTTTAAGGATTGATTGCCAGAAAGAAGTCCATGCCAGAGCAGGTACACCTTGCAGTGTCCGTGTCTGTGGACTAGTCCATGCCAAAATACCTCAAAGGGCTCTGTGTCTGTGAGTAAGACCATGATACTGCAGGTGTCCGAAGGGAAATCTGAAGGGATTGTGACAAATGGGAAAGGCTGCACCTGAGCAGGTACACCTTGAAGTGGCTTTCTCTGTGGATAAGTCGATGCCACAGCAGGTATACCTCTGAAGAAACTGTGACCCAGTAATCAGTCTGCACCAGAACAAGTAGACCTCAAAGCATTAGTGGCTATGGATTAGCCCATAGCACAGCAGATAAACCTCTGAATGGACTGTGTTCATGGATACAGCCATTCCAGAGTAAGTACACCTCTATGGACTGTAGTCAATGGACAAGCCAAGGCTGCAACAGGGGCAAGAGGAAGAGTTCATAGCAATGTTAAACCCTATAGCCTGGTCTGAAGGTCCCAGGCATGGACACCATGATGGATATACCTTTAAGCTGTTGTAACCTATGATCTGAGTTGCATGTTATAGGAAGTCCTATAACAGGAATCAATCAAAACAACAAAGGTTGAATATTGCAAGACATAGTGCAAGCATAGCAGTGACCTGACCCAGGATGGCTATTTTATGAATATTTTATGGACATTTCACAGTGTTGGTCTTAAGTCAAGAGAAAAGATATCTATGTATTAACTGAATAGTAAACCAAAATATTCTCTCATTTTTTTTTTTTATATATAAATTTTTATATTTATTAATAAATAATTGTAGTCTTTACTGTCTAAGAATTATTTGTTCAGTAACAATGGTACTAAAAGTTTCAGTCCACAATTTTCCATTATTTCAGTTATTAGAAATATGAGTTTTCTGCTGAGGGAGCATGATGTTGATGGTGCATATTCTTCCTCTTCTCTCTGGGATCATTTTCACGTTTGTCAATACTCTGCTTACCATTTCTATCTTCAATGGTTCCCAGTTCCACGTTATATCCAAGTTTATTGCATATGGAGACTTAATCTTTGATCTCTTTCTTCCAAGGTTGCTTATACACAGCTTCCAAGGTTAGTTTATTTTAATAAAAAAAATATTTACTAATTGTGATTGTGACAAATATGTTGTTTCTGCTTGCATTTCCAAGAACTCTTCTTTCATCTTGGACTTTTACATGTCTATGAGGAGGGTTCCAACAACCATCAATTAACAGTCTCAATGTAAGAAAGTTTATAGCAATTTTGTTTCACTTTAGTGCAAATTGACAGTTCCTAGATCTTGGATTTATTTCTTTTTCTATTCCACATTCATGCTTAGTTGCTACAGATTTACAATGAAGAAAAAAAATTGTTTCAGGATTAATTGGCATTATCTCACAGAGTGAAATTTAATTCAGAATCTTTCTATAGTGTTGGCAGTTATTGTCTGATAGATATCACACCAGGCATATCTGAGACTGTCTTAAGTCTGCACATCTTAAAATAATAATAGTAATAAAAACAACAACTTCAAAAATTATAAAGAAAAAGTAAAAAGTATATATAAAACAAACAAAACAAAACAAAAAATATGGTAGTTTTACTCTGCTGAGCAGCTAAACTCCGCCCACCACAACCGTCCTCTCAATCCATTACCTCAGAAGAACAGGAAAATAAAGTATGCTGGAAAAAATAAAAGTCTCACAAGTTAAGATAAGGATAATTTAATTAAAGGGAAAAGGAAGATAGAAAAATCAAACAAGGGTTGCGTGGAAGTACAGAGAGAAAAATATATATACATATATATATTTCTACTTCCTATCAAGAAATGGTGTTTGACAACTTCCTGGGAAGCAGGGTCTTGTTATGCATAGCAGTTGTTTGAGAGGACAGATATATTCATTAAAACAGCCCCCACTCTCCTTCACCTTTCCCACTTTTTTATTTTGGAGTGTGACATCATACATAATGGAATACTTTCATTCAAAAGGTGGTAAGGGAATGGAACAGGTTGCCCAGAGAAGCTGTGGATGCCCCATCCCTGCAGATGTTCAAGACTAGGTTGGATGAGGCCCTGGACAACTTGATTAGAGTGGCATCCCTGCCCATGGTAGGGGGGGGTGGAACTGATTTTAAATGTTGGAACTTTTAAGGTTCCTTCCAACATGAGCTGTTCTATGGTTCTATGAATATTCCTTAGATTGCTTTAGGTCAGCTGCCCTGGTGATGTCCCCTCCCCATTTCTTGGCCACCCCAGCCTACTGGCTTTAGGGGAGGGGAGGTTGGAGAGAGTTTTGATTCTGTGCCAGGATTGCTCAGCAATAGAGAGAACATTGGTGTGATACTATTGCTATTCTAGTTACAAGAGCAGAGCACAACTGTATATGGGTCACTGCAGGGAAAGTTAACTCCACCTCAGCAAGACCCAGTATAGCAACCAAACAAAAATTTATTGATTTGATGCTGTTTGTTTGTTTTTCAGTTCTGAGGCCATAGCTTCTGCACAAAAATTCTTGTTGATGTTTCTGGATAACTTTTCCTGTGTATTTCCTAGTTTTCCTATATTTCCTAATAACTGTATATTTCCTAGCCATACCTATTAATTTATCCTAAATCACTTCACTTATAACTACGAGCAAGAAGAAAATGTCTCAAAGTGTGTGTTGTGGTTTAACCCGGCTGGCAGCTAAACACCACACAGCCGCTCACTCACCCTCCCCTCTCCCTCTCTGGGATGGGGGAGAGAGACGGGAAAGTGAAGCCTGTGAGTTGAGATAAAGACAGTTTATTAAGATAGAAAATAATAATAATAATAATATGTACAAACAAGTGCACCTCCATGTCCTTCTTGTAGCAAGGGGCCCAAAACTGAACACAG
>NW_023305570.1:0-7268 GCF_011077185.1 Oxyura jamaicensis
GGACACTATCCAACAGTTTTACATCCTTTTTGTACTGTGGTGTCCAGAACTGCACACAGTACTCAAGATGAGGCCAAACCATCACAGAGTAGAGCAGGACAGTAACTTCCCTCCACCGACTAACAAAGACATGCTTGATGCATCCCAGGATAAGGTTGGCCCTCCTGGCTGCAAGGGCACACTGCTGGCTCATATGCAACTTGCTATCAAACACAACCCCTGGATCTCTCTTTGAGGGGCTGCTCTACAGCGTCGCAACCCCCCCCCCCCCCCCCCCCCCCCCCAGTCTGTACGTTTAGCCAGGGTTGCCCCTTTCCAGCTGCAGGATCCAGCACTTGCTCTTGTTAAACTTCATGTGATTGGTGATTGCCCAGCTCTCCAGTCTGTCCAGATCTCTCTGCAAGGCCTTTCCACCCTCAACAGAGTCAACAGTTCCTCCCAGTTTAGTGTCATCTGCAAATTTACTCAAAATACCTTCTAGTCCTACATCCAAATTGTTTGTGAAAACACTGAAAAGAACTGGCCCTAACATGGAGCCCTGGGGGACCCCACTGGTGACTGACTGCCAGCCTGATGTGGCCCCAGTGTCCCCATTTGCAATAACCCTTTGAGCCCTACCCGTCAGCCAATTGTTCACCCACGTATGATGCTCCTTTTTTTTTTTTTTTTTTTTTTTTTCCTAGCTGTATGCTGGACACTTAGTCCAGTAGTATCCTATGGGAAACTGTGTCGAAAGCTTTACTGAAATGCAAAAGATCACATCAGCTGTCTTCCCTTGATCAACTAGATGGGTGATCTTACCATAAAAGGAAATCAAATCTGTTAAACAGGACCTGCCCCTTGTGAACCCATTTTGGCTGTGACCTATGACTCCATTGTCCCCCAGGTGCACTTCAATACCTCCCAGAGTAATCTTCTCCATAATTTTACCAGGCACTGCATGAGACTGACAGGCCTGTAGTTGCCAGGATCCTCTTTCTTGTCCTTCTTGAAAATTGGCACAACATTTGCCAACTGCCAGTTAACTGGGACCTCTTCAGATTCCCAAGACTGCTGAAAAATAATTGAGGGAGGTCCCGCAATACTCAGCCAGCTTTCTGAGCACCCTGGGATGAATCCCATCTGGACCCATGGATTTATATGGATCCAGGTGGAGCTGCAAATCCTGCACACGTTCAGGGTTGGCTGGGAGCTTGTCATTCCCACAATCACAGTCCTGTAGCTCAGGGCACATGGGGTGCCAAACCCATCATCAGTGTTGAAGGCAGAGGCAAAGAAGGCATTAAATGTCACTGCTTTGCCTATGTCATTGTTTGTGAGGTGACCATCCCCATCAAGTAGTGGACATATGTTTTCTCTGGTCCTCCTTTTTCTATTCACATAGGTAAAAAAGAAGCCCGTTTTACTGTCTTCCACACACCTGGCCAGCTTCAACTCCAATGGGGCTTTGATCGCAAGAATTTTCCCTACAAAGGTGAGCAGCGTTCCTGTAGACCTTCCATGTAGCCTGGGCCTGCTTCCAGCAGCAATATACTTTTTTTTTTTTTGTCTGCCTAAGCTCCAGAAGAAGATCCCTGGTCAGCCAAGCTGGCCTTCTGCCCCAGCTTCTTTACTTCTGATATTTTGGAATTGCCTGATCCTGTGATTTTAGGAGGCAGTGCTTAAACACTGACTAGCACTGATGGATGCTGATGCCTTCCTTAGAGATAAGATACTTCTCTTACGTTGCCAATTCCATAAATCTCTGATTCCTGAATTTCATTCAGAATTTCAGTACTCTTTAACTGGCTTTTCAGATATTGCTGGCATCCATTTCTACATCTGGTCAAATAATTATTTTAGAATTCTATCAAAATACTAAAAAACTGAAATATAGAAAAGGTCATCACATGTCCTCATTTTAATTTGATCTTTAAGTGGTTTTACATAAGTGTAACCTAAGAGTGTTGTTCAGCTCATAAAATTCGTCCCTTTCCTCTGTTCTTTAAATGTTACTTGGATAATGGGTAGACATCATTTCCTTTATATTTATTATTTTGTTTAGGTGGACAGGATTAGTCCTCATTGCAGATCTTACTCTCTACTCATTATAAGACACCTTAACTAAATAGCTAAAGTTAGGAAAATTGAAATATAAAAGTCCTGTGAATACCAGTGATCTAAAGAAATATTGACCCTCTTTTATTCTTTTCTGCATATACATTTTAATGTGATCCTTAGAATTGTACTACTATTCATGACGGGAGTGTAAAATGGGAAGGAATTAAACATTAAGCTCCTCTGGTCCTATGAAAGCTTCGTGATAAACTGCTATTTGTTTACCTTCAAAAGTCTCTTTATAGTCCTTACTTATGTTAGAAAGATACACTGAGGGATGTTTTTATTTTATATATATATGTGTGTGTATATATATATACACATGTATATATGTATATACATACATATATACATACATACAACATGTATATATATATAAATATTTGGTACAAAATTACACATAAGTTATACATAAGAAATGGCAGGAGTTCCAAATCTTTTTGACCTTCTCTGAGATTTTTGTTGAGTTTTGTGTGAAGGATTGAGTCACTTGTCTCTTTATTCCAATTCTCTCGTTCACTTCTGTTAATCACTTTTTGCTCTTGTGGTTTGTGGGTTGCTCAGATAAAACTGATGAAAGTCCATTTCTAAATGCCAGTTAGCAACATAATTCCCAGAAGAAAATTTGAAAATATTTGTTTTCATGCTGCCCTTTTTTTTGAAGAACATATACAAGACTCAAAAATGCCTGAAATGCTTAAGGAAAATTATCATGTAACTGAGCTGTGCATGCTTCTGCTCAGATACCATGTTGATGGGTGCCTTAAAATTGAAATAGATAGATGTCATTCAGGCATGACAGAATATGAGTACAGTAAATGATAATGATGTTTGCCTGCAGAACCACTGAAGTGATATAACTATTAAGGTGAATGCTACGAATAAATATGTGGTGGGTGTTACTTAAAATAGAAGTTGTTTGTGTTTGCAAAACTGAAGCTTCTTCAGATCTTCTAGCACATAACGTGAAGGTTGCTATACTTGCCATTTCAAAATCTAGACATTACACAAAATCACATTACTGTTTGACAACAGACAATAAAAGATGAGAGAGGAGAGGCAAGGCAAGGCGAGGCAATTCAAGGAAAGGAAAGGAAATTGCAAAGTAATAAAGAGAAAGGCAATACTGTGCATAATTCAATAGCCATGGACACAGCCAAGCAACTTCACAACAACAGAATAAACTTACCAAATTTCTGGTTTTGAGGTGAGATATAAGGTAGTGAAAATTGTAGGTGAGGTAGTGGGTATCAATTATGGTGAGGTAAACACTGAGGAGATGGAAGAAGGGATACATCAGACAACAGATGACAAAATGCAGAAAGTGTCTTTTTTTTTTTTTTTTTTTAGTCCGCTAACTTTTTGCAGTTCCATGTATAAACTAGTAATCTTCAAACTAATTTTCAAATAATAGTTTACACTACCTTACAGATACTCTGCAAATTTGACCACATTTCTCTGAACCTCTCCTATATGTACCTAAATAGTAATGGTGTGGTAGGATTTTGAGCATGTAAATGCAAATACCAACCATAGGAGAAGTGTTACGGGACCTGGTGCTCACCAAAACAGAAGAGCTCTTTAAATAGGTCAAGAATGGAGGCAGTCCAGGCTGCAGTGACCATGCCCTGGTTGAGTTTGTAATCTCGGGGAATACTGTCCTGGCAAAGAGCAAACTCAGGACCTGGAACTTCTGAAGAGCAAATTTCAAGCTGTTTAAAGACCTAGTAGATGAAGTCCCCTGGAACACTCTCGTTAAGGAGAAAGGAGCTGAGCAGAGCTGGCAGCTCTCTAAGGATGTTTTCCTTAGTGTGCAAGAAAGCTCCATGCTCCTGTGTAAAAAAGTGGGCAGGGACAGACAACAAGGATGGCTGCGCAAGGACCTGTTGGTAAAAATGAGGTGCAAAGGAAATGCGCAGGCAGTGCAAGCAGGGAAGATTACAGGGATGCGGTCTGGATGTGTAGGGATGGGATAAGGAAAGCCAAGGCATGAATGGAACTGAGCTTGGCAAGGAATGCAAAGAATAACAGGAAGGGATTATATAGGTACATTGCTCAGAAAAAAAAAAAAAAAAGGCCAAGGAGAGTGTTCCCCCTCTGATGGATGAGAAGGGTGAACTGGTAATGACAGATATGGAGAAGGATGAGGTATTCAGCAACTTTGGCTATGTCTTCACTGACAGTCAGGCTTCCCAAGTCTTTCATTTCCCTGACCCCATAGATGGATGCTGGGAGAACGAAGTTCCACCAACTGTAAGTGAAGAGCAGGTTTGAGACCACCTGATGAAACTAAAAATGTACAAGTCTACGGGGCCTGATGACATTCATCCCAAGGTCCTGGGGAAATTGGCTGATGTAGGCACCATACCACTCTCATCATATTTGAAAAATCATGGCAGTCAGGCAGAATCCCTAGTGACTGGAAAAATGTGACTGGAAAAAAAATATCACTCCCATTTTTAGAAAGGGCAGAAAGGAGGACCTGGGGAACTACAGACAGGTGAACATCACCTCTGTGCCTGGCAAGATCATGGAACAAATCCTCTTGGAAGCAATGTTAAGGCATATGCAAGACAAAGAGGTGATCTAAGACTCCAGCATGGCTTCACCAAGGACAATTCGTCCCTGACCAATCTGGTGACTTTCTACAATGGAGTGACTGCATCAGTTGACAAGGGAAGACTGACCAATGTCATCTACGTGGACTTCTGCAAGGCCTTTGACATGGTCCCACATGATGTCCTGGTATCCAAATTGAAGAGAAATGGACTGGATTGCTATGGATTCAGTGGATAAGGGGTTGGATTGAAGGTCTCACCCAAAGAGTGGTGGTCAATGACTCTATGTTCAAGTGGAGGCTGGTGATGAGTGGTGTACCTAAGGGGTTTGTCCTGGGACCAGTACTGTTTAATATCTTTATCAATGACATAAACATTGGGATCAAGTGTACCCTCATCAGATTTGCAGATGACACCAAGCTGAGTGGTGCAGTTGATAAAACAGAAGGAAGGGATGCTATCCAAAGGGACCTGGACAAGCTTGAGAAGTGGGCCCACATGAACTGCATGAGGTTCAACAAGTCCAAGTGCAAGGTACTGCACCTGGGCATGAGTACAGACTGAGTGAAGAACTCATTGAGAGCAGTCCTGAAGAGTTGGACTCGGGGGTTCTGGTGGTTGAATAGCTCAACATGAGCCAGTAGTGCATGCTTACAGCACAGAAGGCCAACTACATCCTGGGCTACATCAACAGAAATGTGACCATCAGTTCAAGGGAGGTGATTGTCCTGCTTTACTCTGCCCTCATCAGGCCCCACTTGGAGTACTGCATCCAGGTCTGGAGCCCCCAGCACAAGAAGAACATTAATCTGTTAGAACAGGTCCAGAAGATGGCCACAAAATTGATCAAGGGCCTGGATAACTTCTACTATGAAGAAAGACTGAGAGAGCTGAGGCTGTTCAACCTGGAGAAGACTCTGGGGAGACCTCACTGCCACTTTTCAGTCCTTAAAGGGGGCTTATGAAAAAGATGAAGAGTGACTTTTTAGATGGGCAGATAGTGATAAGACAAGGGGGAATAATTTTAAACTAAAAGAAGGGAGATTTAGATTAAAGGTAAAGAGGAAATTATTCATTCAGAGGGTGGTGAGGCACTGGAACAGGTTGCCCAGAGAGGCTGTGGATGCCTCATCCTTGGAGGTGTTCAAGGTCAGGTTAAATGAGGCCTTGAGCCACATGATCTAGTGCATGGCGTCCATGTCTATGACACAGGGTCGAAATTATATGATCTTTGATGTCCTTTCCAACCCAAACTATTCTGTGATTCTGTGACTATGACTCTATGATTCTATGATTCTATGATTCAAATACACATACAGGAGTCTTGGTGCACATGTACATGCTCACACATGCATATACTTTCACATAAGTGTGTACATCTGTGTGCCTATGTTTTTTCTCTTTCCAACTTGTGTTCCCTTAAGAATCCATGCCATCACTGAAGGAGGAAAGGATTGACTTATAATAACAAGTATAAATATAATCTTGAGAAACAGTTATTCTGATTTTTGCAGCTTTAGATGTGCAAATAATATATATACCCATTGTATCTGAATGAGAAAATTTCCAGAAATTATTACCCCCAAATCTTTAGGTTTCTAGTGACTTGTGATGCACAATAGTAGCTTGAAGAACATCTTAATGTAAATGACATAACATAGGTTCCATCTATCATTAGTAATGTTAAATGGATTTTGTTCCTGCTTTTAAACTGGGGAATTGTATTTACCTGGTATGCTACAATGTGATGTTGTCCAGTCCCAGCTGATTTCTTTACAATACAAAAATCAGTTTTGTCCACCAATTTTAATAAAACTATATTTACATGTGGTTCTATCACCCTTCTATTCCCTAGTTCTGTGTGTAGGATATAATGCAGACCCACACCTATATTAATATATCTTTTCTCACAGATCATTACAGAGGGACTGGCAATATGAGCAGCTTCAAAAGAGTCTGCCACTACTGCATTATAAGTGTATTTAATTATTCTATCACAAAAAAATATAAGGAGACCAAAATAAATCCACTTAGTGCAGACGGAATCTCTGCAACTCTAATTGCCAGAGCACAGTAAGAGCTTTCAAATAATAAGTCCTTAAATAATAAATTGATATGGGAGAGAATAATGACACCCAGGTGTGAAACCTTAACCTGAGAGTAGAGCTGCATACTCAATGACATAATTGCCTCTATTACCATATTCTAGTCTAGTATGGGGTTTTGAGTCATGGAAACTGGCTTGAAATGAAAGACAAAATATGTTCAAATCAGAGGTGAGATTTGAAAGGGGAATATATAATAAATTCCAGGTAACTAAATTGCTACTTGAGTTTTGAAAGCAGGCTTACATATTATGTTAAAAATTATATTTAAATACTATTCATAGACTGACTTACTCCCACAAAAGCAAGGGTTAAGAAAATTCACACTGAGAACAAAAAGAGCCTTTGTTAAAAGGCTTACACAAATGTAGTAGATTTTTCTTATTTTCCTGTGAACATCCCAGTTATTCCTAGGTATTTTTTTTTCCATGTAATAGAACCATAGAATCATTAAGGTTGGAAACCCCAAGCAGAGCTACAGGCTGGGAGATGAGTGGTTGGAGAGCTG
>NW_023305571.1:0-25705 GCF_011077185.1 Oxyura jamaicensis
TGGCCAGCAGGTCGAGAGAGGTGTTTATTCCCCTCTCCTTTGCCCACGTGAGACCCCCCCGGAGTACTGCATCCAACATGATCTAGTGGCTGGCATCCCTGCCTATGGCAAGGGGTTAGAAATACATGATCTTTAAGGTCCCTTCCAACAAAAGCCATTCTATGATTATATATGATTCTATTATAAGGACTTCATTTCATTGTAGCCACACTATGATCTGATTTAGCCAGATTAGTCTCTAGGCATGTTCAACTAAAGAGACATCATTAGAAAAAAAACAAACAGAATAAACACTAACATAAGTTTTGTCCTGTTTCTTACCTATGTTGTTATTTTGTCAATACAAAAATGTGGACTAGAATACATGTATAAAATTTTAGAAATGTTAATTCATTATATGCTCTCTCCTATCTAGAATTATGACCTGAGTTTTGTGGTATTGAGAAAATATTGTTGAATTTTCTATGTTTTCTTTGTGATGTGAGAAAAGAAATACACATGCAAATTTCTCTTAGCATTACTCTGTCACCTTAAATTTAGGATGTAGAACAGCATATAAAAATAAAAATAAATAAAAAATTGAAGAATACAGGCAAAAATCACATAAACATTAGATATGTTCTAAGGATCAAATTTATTTACACTGTTAATTCCCTTCACCCTACTTTTAACAGTAGTACATATGTTTTTCTTCATTCGTCTTGCAAGGTATTATTGGTTTACATGTTTTCTCTAATTTAACTGTATTCCCTAAGGTGTTTGTTACAGATTCTACCCTTTGTTTTTCATTGTCCTTTATTTGAACTTAATTAGCTTAACATAAATTTAAGTAAGGCATTACTTACAAATCCGCCTTGCCTATCAGTAACAGTGAAGAATCTGCCCATGACTTTGGCTGAATTTTCTCATGCCATATTTTTTTTGGAAGAGGTTATCTTCCATTTAAGTGTTTTTATCCAGCCTTGTTGTGTTGAAAGACATCAAATATTGTTTAATTTTTTACTCTGTCCAATGTATGATAATAACCTTGTATTGAAGATTACTGCTAATTAATAAAAAACTGCTTCCCCTTGCATAAATTCCCATTGCCATAGTCAAGAGCCTTTATTTCACACATACTGTATGTTTATGTGGTGCCATATACAGCATCATAAGTTTGGTATAGGTAGTAACACCAAGTGTCAAAAAATCACTTGACAGAAAAAGCTTATCACTGCAATTCTTTGACATCCTGTCTTCCACTCTATGTTTTTAAATGAGATTGCAGTATTTTTAAGCAAAGACTGACTTGCAAAGAGACACAAAGAGATTACAACAGGTGGATTTTTTTTGTTTGTTTGTTTGTTTTTTCTTATAAAGAACTAATTGTCTGGATCTGTAATTCAGAAGAATCAGAACCAACTGTTTTTTAAGAAAGGATGTACTAGCTCCTAACAAATTAGTTACAAATTTGTTTAAATTTTACACATCTTTGTTACATTATACTCTTGTAGTGTACATTGTGTATAACTTTGATTTCTGTAGATAGCTGTAGTGCATTTCCATGTCAAGGTTTTGGTAGCAGGAGGCCACCGGTTGGCTTCTGTGAGAAGAACCCAGAAACTGCCCCATGTTAGATAAGGGGCCTGACAATGACCAGATTTGAGCCAATAAGCAATGTTGTTTGCACTTCTGTGAGGAGATGGAAGAAGGTGGATGGAGGGAAGATATTTTTTGTTGTTGTTGTTGTTCTTGTTTGTTTGTTTGTTTGTTTTCCCTTTGTTTCTCAGTTCTATAGCTTTTAGTAATAGGCAATGAGTTCTACTGTCTCCCTGAGTCTTTTTTGCCCATCACGATAATTCTTCATCATTCTCCCTGTCCTTATCTCAACCCTTGAGCCCTTTGCATCATATTTTCTCCCCTTTTTCCTATGAGGATGGTGAGTGAGATAAATGTTAAGGTGGAGTTTGGATGCCCATCCAAGTAAATCCACTGCAATAGCTTAAATTTCTGCAACATCACTTCTAAGAAGGCATCAATGCTTCCATTAAAGATGTCAGAAGATATTTTATTTAACGGAAGTGCCAGAGTTCCAGAATTACAAATGCAAATAAAATACAATTCTGTGGCAAAAAAAAAAAAAACAAAAAAGAAAAAGAAAAAGAAAAAGAAAGAGAAAGAGAAAAAGAAACAGAAAGAAAAAGAGAAAGAGAAAAGGAAAAAGAAAAAGAAAAAGAAAAAGAAAAAAAAAAGAAAAAGAAAGAGAAAGAGAAAGAGAAAGAGAAAGAGAAAGAGAAAAAGAAAAAGAGAAAGACAAAGAGAAACAGAAAGAGAAACAGAAAAATAAAAAGAAAAAGAAACAGAAAAAGAAAAAGAAAAAGACAAAGAGAAACAGAAAAAGAAAAAGAAACAGAAAAAGAAAAAGAAAAAGAAAAAGAAAAAGAAAGAAAAAGGAAAAGGAAAAGGAAAAGAAAAAGAAAAAGGAAACGGAAAAGGAAAAGAAAAAGAAAAAGAAAGAGAAAAAGAAAGAAAAAGAAAGAGAAAAAGAAAAAGGAAAAGGAAAAGGAAAAGGAAAAGGAAAAGGAAAAGAGAGAAAGAAAAAGAAAGAGAAAAAGAAAGAGAAAAAGAAAAAGAAAAAGAAAGAAAAAGGAAAAGGAAAAGGAAAAGAAAATGAAAAAGGAAAAGGAAAAGAAAAAGAAAAAGAAAAAGAAAAAGAAGAAAAAAAGAAAAAGAAAAAGAGGAAAAGAAATAAAGAGTTCTATGAAGTAAATGCAAATAACAGTGACATTTATGACACCAAAAAGCATGAGAGTTACTAAGGAGGTCCATCACAACCTAAAAAATAAAAATAAATGAGTAGTCTTGTTGTTAAAGAAAGAGTGATATTTTTCAAACTTCATCTTTGAGGATTTTTTTCCAGAATTGATTCTTCAGTTATGAGTGAATACTCATTCCTAATAAAGGTTTTAGTTCACTGGAATATAAATAAATAAATAAATAAATAGCTTCTCTTTTCTTCAAGGTATGAATATCCTAATGTTCTTTTCTTCAATATAAAATACAAATTCCAAGACTCCTTCAGACAAACGCAAAGTCAAAAATTACTCATTTACAAAAAAAGAATAAAAACAATCCACACAGCTGTTTTCTAAGGAGAATAAAATATGCCTCCATTAATAAACCATTCTCTTTCCACTACCAGGATCTTTTCCAAGAAATGCATTTGTAAGTGCTCCCAGGGGAGAAGACTAAATTATTTCACTTCCCTTTAAAGAAAGAAGAAAAAAAAAAATACAGCAAAGACTACAAGACCAACAAGTTTTCATTCAACCATCATTTAATTTTCTGCACAAGCAATTTCAGAAAAATTGCCTGGCCATAGTGTCAGTGTTTCTGAAAGCCCCACAAAGCAGCTTCACAATGCAGAACATTTCTCTTCTGCATGAGCAGGCACTCAGCTGAGACAGGAAATGATGGTCCTTAGGAAGTTTTCTCACTCTAGTTTGAGTGTCAAGAGTCTGTAAACCTCTTCTGCCCATTGTCCCAACCCGAAGAAGTCGTGAGACCCATCCAAGAATTCAATCAATCAGGATTTTATGTTTGAACCAGCCTTATTCATTATGCTTTTTCTATCCCCTTCCAGAACTTACCCTGTATCAGGAGGACAGGACTGTAGGAATGGAAGACAAAGAAACATTTTGGATGTTATGTAAAATGTCAGGTAAAATTCTACATTTATTTTTTACTTCACTTTCAGCAGTTGGATTTACTTTTGACATTAATACAGCTTACAAACAACTGCATTCAGAAAGCCTTCTAAAGGAATTGTGGTTAGCTCAAATTAAAAGTGAAACTCAGATCTGTGCTCAGATCTTGAGGACACCTGTGAACAAAACAGAGAAGGCAATTACAGCTCCATTCTTCCTCTCTTCCTCTGTGTCCAGCTTAGCAGAAGTAGTAAGATGGACACTTGGATGTGTGTTTTTGTTGTTGTGTTGTTCTTGTTTTGTTTTTCTCAGTTTTCTCAGTTTGAAGAGTCTTATTATTCCCCATTCACTTTTCCCCTTTGTAAGATGTTTGTATTTCCAAAACACTGTGCATGTGATCTGGCAGAAGAGATTGACCTGTCTCTACTACTTTTAATGAGCCTAGTTCAGATGCACTCAGAGGCTCTACATTCTGGAGCTGAACACAAGGATGCTGCAAAGGCATTATGCTACCCTTAAAACAAACTCACTGCTCCCTTCTTAGAGACCAGTGAACTTCAACCTACAATTTCCAGCACAAAAAACTTCTGCAGTCTCTTCTCCCTCCTTTATACATAGGGAGAATCAAAATTCTGAAATGTAGGTCAAATTTATCCTTAGTGCAAAAGCAATGGCTTGTATAGCTTTGCTACAAGTATAAATTTGGAGCACTTTGACATGTACTTTCAGCAATATCATAACAGTTGTTTCAAATGAGAAGTGTATTTAGTTTGGATGGAATTGAAATATAGGAAGTAAGCAGAAATATTCAGTGTAAAGTCCACTGACCATATAATACTCTTGAATTACTTTTTCCATTCTAATTAAACATACATATACATATACATTTTTTTTTTTTTTTTTTTTTTCTTCATCAAAATAACAATCTTTTCAACTGAGGAGAAAAGCAATATTGTTTCCTTTGGTGGATTACCGTTGAATATATGCTTTGATCCTTATTACAGCATTGCTATGATTCAGACATTTAATCCGTACTTGCTTATTTATCCATTTTTAAATATTATCTAATAAAAATTGCCTCTCACCTTGATTAAAAAGACCTTTCAGTAGCTAAACTTATACTGATAAATATTAATCTACATTCCAACAGGAATTCAAATCTGTCATCTAACATTTAATGTGGGTTTCCCCTTCTTCATTTTACAGTTATTTTGCTGACATTCTATAAAAACGTTTTTGATGGAAGCGTGATAGCATAGCCTTCAAGCAGAAACCTAGATTTCTCTCTAACACCTCATGCCCCCCTAGTTTTGCAAACAACGCAGGTCTCACTTGTAACTTAACTGATTTCATTTGTAGACTGTAAATGTTGTTTGTGTGTTACTTTGAAAGGAAGCAGAATTTAAATGAAGTGACAGAAATAGGCTCAGCACTCTGCATACTCAGATCCTTCCTGCGTTCCAGTTTGCATTTGCTTAAGATCCAATTTCCTGCGTACTTCTTGTGAAGTGTATATTGAGTTCAGAGGGAATTAAACACTTTCAGATGGTCTTAGAGGAGAGATTTAGCACTATACAAGGCTTACAAGGGAAATATTGCCACAGGCTAAGTATTTAAGGAAGAGCTGCCCACTCAGGTAACAACTATGACATTTGGTAAAATTTACTGAAAACTGGTAAAAGTGCAATAAGATTTTTTTTTTTTTTTTTTTTTTTTCATTTGCTATCTGTTTCCAATTCATCTAGGATGCAATTCAAAATACTGAGAAATTTGGAATGTGATTTTAGATGTTTAAAACCACCTACAATGTAAATGATCATTGTGAGTAAACCTTTTCATACTTACAGAAAGACTAAAATATAACAAGTATGAAAAAAAGGGTAATTAGACAAGATAAACCATCACCAAGAGAAGACACAAAGTTGGAGAATTAAAGATGTCCCAGAACATTACCAAGGAAGAACAGATCTTAGTTGCTTTGAGACTCTACAGGACTTTCCAAAGGCAGCATTTAAAAATAAATAAATAAATACATAATATATATATATAAATATATAATAAATATATATATATATAAATAAAATTACCTATGACCAAATAACACTTCCAAAAGAAATACGAAAGAACAACATCAGATCACGACTACAACACTCTTTGACATAATCTTCTGTTTTATTAATCATCAGAAATAAGGTGTATTTCATATACTTTCTAAGCATCTATAAGCTAATTTTTTTGGCCTCCCTTTCTAGACAACAGAGAGAAATATCTTTAAATTCATCCACAAGATTTCAGTCATCATCTTTAAAATGAGATGAATTGTACCCAGAAGAGCCTGTTTATCTCCACTGATTATAACGGGAGTCTTGAAAACAAGCTAGGTATCAACATTTTTGTTGTAGATGCCTGAGGTTAGATGAAACAGATTCCTATATAGAGTCTGCAATAAACCTAAACACAAGCTCTTGCTTTCTTTCTTTCTCTCATTACCCATATTTTATGCAGTGTACAACACTGTTTATTTCTTCTCCTCACATCTGTGCCAGCAAAACAAAACAAAAAATAGTATATTTACTTACAAAACTTGTGTCATACAGATTTTTTTTTTTTTTTTTAATTATGACAGAAAAGGGATCTGATCGCACCTTTCTTATTCCTCAGCAATGTAAGCAAAAGCAAAATGAGACTTGAGACTTTTGAGTAAATGAGGATTGGAAACTTTTGATAGTACTTAGTTATTTACTTCTCTGTTCAGACTATGCAGCCAGCTTTTTAAAAGGAGCATACTGTTGGCCCTAACACAGCAATTGTTCAGAATAAAGCTATCTGTTAGATATAGTTGTTACTCACCAGACTTTTCAGAACCTATGTATATACCAACAACAGAGAAAATAAAATAAAAAATAAAAATAAAAAGAATAGTCTTCTAAATTTTATCATGCTTTAGAATATGAAATACTTTCTGTTCAACTGTAGCAGTAATTATATTTGTTCAAGGAAAAAATAATAATAATAATTTTAATGGTTTAATGTTTAGCATGTAAGTAGCATCAAATAAATCTCTTCTTTAATTTAGGCTTTCAATGAATAATAAAACAGGTCTATAGCTCATTCTAAACATGAACAATCTATGTGTGTTTCTTAATCAATTCTGACTTGTCTACATCAGTATTCAACATTATTCTCTTGTTTACAAGATATGGTTTGACTTAAAGTGCTTTGAAACGTGAGTGAATGAAAGCAAGGTAAGAAATTCACTCCAATGTGAAACTTAAAATTTGTTCAATGTGTTTACATTTTCTTTTTGGTTCTTCCTCCATAAATGGGCCAACAGTGCTGTCTGCAGATTAGATATTCTTGGTGACTATTCTCTCCCTGACACTAGCACAACCTCCAAACAACTTCTGAAAGTGACAGGTTGAGTCCATGAATGCTTTGCATAAATATTACAGCAAAAATGACACAACTAGCTGTTTGACATTCTTAATCAAATGTTAATCTTCGAACACTTAAAAAGGTAAATATAAATGTTTAAAATTTAGCACATTACTTCATATTTAATTATCTAGAGAAAGAAGCTTGAGTCTAAAAGAAGTAGAGTCAAGATTTTATGTCCAGTGGAACTGCAGCCCACATCGTTTCTCATCACAGAAAATTTGACATCATTCTATTTTAAAAGCACACACCTAGCTTGAAAAGGTTGCTATTTTACTATTTTATGTGAAGAAGACAGCAAAGCCATAAAAAAAAAAAAAAAAAAAAAAAAAAAAAAAAAAAAAAAAGATGGTGAATAGCTGAGGGAAGCAGTGACTGAAAAAAATGAATTAGAAAAGCTGATATCTGATAATGAAATCTTCCCTTGGAAAAAGATTAGTGACATTTTCTGCAATAGCTATTTCCAGGCTCCATAGGGAGATATAAATAAAAATAGCAGAAGCTGATAGTAAAATGAGGGATTTCTCTAGTTGCCAGTCGATTCAGAAAATGATGCTCCTGACCTACATGCTGTTCTCACAGTGTTTTATAACATTAGTTGGGAAAAAAAAAAAAAAAAAAAATCAGATTTTGATGAGTTCAGAATGAATAACTCAGCTATCAACAACTGTTATTTAGGTAAAGTACACAAATAATACAATTATTGGAAAAGTACATGAATAACTATGGTTTCAACTTTACTACTCTGCATACATAAGCAATCACATGCAAATGATAGAGTACCTCATCTCAAAATAACAGGTTTATTGATAAAAATTAGTCTACTGAAGGCCCTGACAAAGAAAAATAGTAGGTGGGGCAGTTTTAATCTATTAATAATGGTAGATAACACATAACTTGCAGTTACACGAGAAGATGGTGGTAAGGCCAGACATTAAGAATTCCAAACACTTCCCATAAAGAGACCTATTTCGGTAGCTGGGTTTAACTGCAATAGGCAGCCAGGCCACACACAGCCACTCTCATATTCCCCACTAGTGGGATGGGGAGCCAATTGGAAGGGTAAAAGTATGGAAACTCATGCATTGAGTTAAAAGCAGTTTCAAAGGTAAAACAAAAGCTGTGTGTGTGCAAAGCAGGTCTGCGATTCATTCACTCCTTCCACTGGCAGGCACATAGTTCAGTCATTTCCAGGAAGGCAGGTCTTGTCAGGTGTAACAGTTTCTTGGGAAGACAAATGCCATTACTCCGGATGTTCTATCCCACCCCTTTCCCCCTTTTTCTCTCCAGTTTTTATTACTGAGAATGACATCATATGATATGGAATATCCCTTTGGTCAGTTGTAGTCAGGTGTGGTGGCTCTGTCCCCTCCTAACCTCCTGTGCACACCCGGCCTCCACACTGGCAGGGAAACAAAAAGAAGCAGAAAAGTCCCTGACTCTGTTTAAGCACTGGTCTTCAACAATTAAAACATCACTGTGTTATCGACATTGTTTTAGTCACAAATTCATAACATAGCACCATATAAACTACTATGAAGAGAACTAAGTCTGTACAAGCCCAGATGGAGACCATGTCTTTATTGGAGGCTGGACTATGGAAAGCACTGATCAAAATAACCCGTCCATTTTCTAGAATATGGATAAGAAAATGCAGTCAAAAGATCTCACTAGAAACTAAAACCTTTTTATGCTAGAGTGGGATGTATTGATTGAGATAATCTTTATGTTAGAGAAGTACCTATCCCTGTTCCTCTAAAGAATTAATAACATAACTTATCATCATCAATTTAAAAGCACATTTCTCCAAAGAGTTAGTAAATAAGATTCTATCTGCAATAAGAATGATCCTGACTATGCAGAGATCTATGCCACCCAACCACATGACCTAAAGAAAAATTGGCTAGTGAGTGGTTTCTGAAGTTCAAACCCTACAGAAAGATTAGATGATTTGAATGTGGGTGACATAGAGAACAGTTCTTCAAAGCTTAGATTAGTAATAGGCTAGAACAACAAGTCCTATCAGCAAGAAAAAATAAATAAATAAAATAAAATAAAATAAAATAAATGATCTTGTTATGCATACACTTGGAAAGAAAGTCAGGTCCAAGATACTAGTAGATGTGTTATGGGAGAAAGAGGAGTATAAGAGAGAAAACTGACATGAGGAGACAAATGTAGGTATGATCCTGCAAGGTCCTACTACTGTAATAGCAGACAAGCAATTGACAAGACAAGGATCAGAAAGACAGAAAATATAGTCAGGTGTACTAGGATGACTATGTATAGCTATGCAAAAAAAAAAAAAAAAAAAGAAAAAAAAAAAGAAAAATGAACCTATACAGGGTAAGTAAAGGGAGGTAATGCATAAGTTTGAATGAAATATATCAGAGAGGAAATTAAAATGGGATTTGAGTGGGGCATGTTGAGGATGATGAGTAAAGATGGAAGTGGTAACCTGAAGAAAACAAAGAAAATAAGTTAGGGTCACAGAAACATAGAATCATAGAACAGTTAAGGTTGGAAGGGATTTCTGGAGATCATCTGGTCCAAACCGCTTGCGCAATCAGGGCTGCCTAGAGCTACTTGCCCAGGACTGTGGCAGTTGAGTATCTTCAAGTATGCAGAACTCCATGACCTCTCTGAAAAGGCTGTGCCAATGCTCAGTCACTCACATGGGATAAAAAAAAAATAAAAAAAAATAAAAAAAAATAAAAAAATATATATTCGTTATATTCATAGTTATATTAGTTATATTCGTTAATGAGCTCTCTGTTGAGCCTTCTCTTCTCTAAGTGGAGCAACTAATGCCATTTAAGTAACTGATGTCATCTACCTGGAATTGTGCAAAGCATTGGATACTGTCCCACACAACATCCTTGTGTATAAAATGGAGACATAAATTTGATGGATGAACAACTCAGCAGATAAGGAATTGGCTGGATGGTCACATTCAAAGAGTTGTAATCAACACCTTGACATAAAAGCAGAGACCAGTGACAAGTAATGTTCCTCAAGGGTCTGTGCTGAGTCTGAAATTATTGAATGTCTTTGTCAGTGACATGGACAGTGGAATTGACTGCACCCTCGGCAAATTTGCTGGTACCAAACTGAGTGGTGCGGTCCACATGTTGGAAGGAAACAATGATATCCAGAGGAGCTTTGACAGGCCTGAGAGATGGTCCCATGAGAATCTCATGAAGTTCATCTAGGCCAAATGCAAGGTCTTGCACCCAGGTTAGGGCAATACCTAGGCTGGTATGAACACAAGATGATTGATGAGTGGTTTGAGAGCAGCCCTGCAGAAAAGGACTTGGGGGTATCGGTGGATAAAAAACTGAATATGAGCCAACAATGTGCCCAATTTATTCTAAGATGCATCAAAAGAAGCACAGCTAGCAGGTCAATGGAAGTGATTCTCCCTCTGTACTTCATTCTTATGAGACCCCACTTGTGTTCAGCATACAAAAGATATGGACCTGTTGAAGCGGGTCCAGAGGAATGCCACTACGATGATCAGAGGGCTGGAGCACCTCTTCTATGAAGACAAGCTGAGAGAGCTGAGATTATTCAGCCTAGAGAAGAGAAGGATCCAGGGATAATTTATAGCTACCTTCCAGTACTTACAGTGGGCCTACAGAAAAAAAATCGGGAGGATGTAACAATATGGCAAGGGGAAATGGTTTTAACCAAAATAAGGTAGATATTGATTAGATACTAGGAAGAAATTCTTTACTATGAAGCACCAGAAAAGGTTGTCCAGAGTAGTTGTGGATGCTCCATTCCTGGAAGTGTACAAAGCCAGGTTGGATGGGGTTTTCAGCAACCTGATCTAGTGGAAGATGTCCCTGTCCACAGCAGGGAGGTTGGAACTCATTGATCTTAAAGATCCCCTCCAACCCAAACCTTTTTATGATTCCATAAATTAAACAGTTCCCGATCTGTCATGCATTCTTCATGTCCTGTCTATTCCTGCACTGAAAATATCACGACAATGTCAACACTTCAAAAAAGAACGGTAAGGCATAAGTACCAGATAACAATCACTTCTGCAGAGGTGCAAAAATGAATGCCATCTGGCCTGCCATCTCTGAAGAGATAACATTTGGAACATGTGCCCTAATTCTGACTTGTTTGGAAAACTCACTACACTTTACAAAAATTAAATCAGAACAAACTAAATAACATCTGTCCATACATATTTTTTTTTTTTTACCAATCTCATTACGTTAAATATATGGCCCCTTAATGCAACACATCATAAAATATGATAAAAATCATCATTACATCCCATGTGAGAATAGTATCAAACTTAAACACTTAAGTGCACAAACATCTGGGTGCTCCAGAGGGCAATTAAGAAGACTTTCCCCTAAAATCCTAAGCTACAGGGTTCCTGAGTTCTATGCCTAGAGTTAGGAAGAAGACCACATCCTTGCCCCAGTCATGACACACTGAGGTGTGTTTGAGATTTGTGTTCTGACATGATAGGAGAGAAATAACTTTAACCATCCAAGGAGATTTAGATAGTGTGAAATTATTTATTTTAATTGTAAATGTGTTTGTAGCCACAGATTCTGTAAATTGCTTTAAGAGATATATGGGGAAGAATGATGCAAAGAAGTTTTTTTTTTTTTTTTTTTTTTTTTTAAATGTATTACTCTTTCAAGGAATACAATGCCCTGCAAAAGGCTATTACATGCAAAGATGTATGAGGCCCAAAAATCTAAATTTGCTGAGTCCCTTGGGCATAGAAGCTGTATGCCTATATATATATACCAGTCTCTACAAAATAATAATAATATATTTAAAACCAGTTGTTTTTTCAGATTTCTTAGGCTATGTTTTCCTGGACACATTATAGGTATTACAGTTTCAGAACTGAAGATCTTGCATTAAAGGGGAATCAGCATGTACAAAGAATAGACAAGACAGACAAGTGTTGGCAGATTCATTAGAACATCTTTTCTCAGAATCAATCTTAAAGATCAAGAGAACATTGTTTTTTTAAGACTCTACTCATCTCCTGGAGAGTAGATGTTAATTGATATAAGCTGGAACGCATAATGTGCTAGCACAGTGATTAGCTAGAAAAACAAACAAACAAACAAACAAACAAACAAAAACTAATGCAGGAATGCACCAACTTGATTGTTTTCCTACAGAGTTTGAAAGAAAACCCTTTCAAAACAACCTGAATTCTTGCTGATGGTCTCTACTGGCCTGCAAGAATAAATGGTTATCTGGTATTTAGCAGACAACATTCCGAAATAAAATGGCTTTATGAATGAAGGAAACAGCAGTTATGTAACTGATCAAAAGCCAATCGTTTAATGACTTTATGTCTTAATAGCCCAGACTGCGGTGAGACTAGGAATAATCTTTTCCCTGTTCCTCTGGAAAGGCTGGAAAAGCAGTAATAGGCTTAAAATAAATACTATTTAATGCCAAAATTCTTAACAACAGGTCTGAAAAAAATGAATAGACTTTGAAAAGGAGAAATAAAAACTTTCTTTCTTCTTTAACAGAACAAAAAATAGCAACTATCAGGTAGAATGTGAATAGAAAAAAAAAGGGGGGGGGAGGGGAAAGGAGGGGGAAGTGGGAGGGGGAGGAGGTAGGGAGATAGTTTATTACTAATCTTTTAGGTCCTGAAAATCTGTTACTTGAATATGTTACTTAAGGATTTAATCTGAGTCTGTTGTTACCTGCATGTATGACAATCTTCTTTTTCTTGCTTTAATATTTTTTAAATTTCTAATCAAATTATACAAATGTGTATATTTATATTTTAGGAATTGCCTTTGAACAACTAGCTTCTAAATAGTGGCTGACCATTTACCTCCAGGGACAACTCACATTTTGGTTGGAATGTTCATTTGTACCTTGGATTAATACTGTTTTCATTTTCTTTAAATACAAACAAATTTCAAGACTTTTTTTTGCCTCTTTAAGAGTTGAGAATTCATGGTTTTGTCATTTCACAGTTTGTGTTTGTTTGTTTGTTTTTTTAACTACTGTTGTTGTAGGATTTCACCTCACTGATCAACAGCCTTATCTTTGTTGTACTGCACAGTCCTGTAAGTGCAACCATATCACGTTATTTTCAAGTAGCAGCTCCTTATTATTTTCCATAACACACAACAGAAATGTCTTCCAATTCAAAACCTTATTTTCTTCCACTCTGCTGCCATCATGCCATTTCAGAGCTTCTGTGCTCACTCTGGCCTGTTGACTATTGATTGTTATTCTTGTGCTTGCTACTGCACCAGTCACTCTCCAACCATATTAGAAAAATAATAATAAATTCAGAAACTTTTCACAGATATCAGGTAGTAAATTCCCAGCTAGTTATATATTCATACCTATGTTTTTACCTGTTCATATGCCTTTCATATGCACTTACCTTCCTGCGCTTTATCACTTCTGGAATCACCCTTTAATATAAATTCTGTCTTTTGTGAAATCTGGATATGGACCATTCACTTGATGCCACTACATTTTGCTGTGTTGAATACTCTCTGAAACGATGCATAAGATAACACAAAATACAACAGAAGAAAAAAAAAAAATTGCTTGGTCCTGGCTCACTTTAAATAATTCTCATTTTGAGAAATTTCTTGCTGTATGGTGTACTAAAAAAGGCCAACTACAAAATAGTATGGAAATTATTTGGGTTCAGAATATGACAGTAAAGAAACATTTAGGACAATTGCATCAAATATTATTGTTTCTATGCAGTTACATTTATATATATATATGTGTGTGGAACTGAGAACAAAATTCAGCAACCCCAGAAATCAGTTTTCAAGTGAAATAGTACAACTACTCCATATTTAATTTCCTTGTGGATTTTTCATATTTATTTTACTATAATTAGTAATTATAATTAGTTTTCATATTTATTTTACTATACTTAAAATTATACCCCTTACTGACCATAAAAACAAAAAATTGTCTTCTTAAAACATATTAAAAAAAAAAAAATGTGGCTGTTGCTCTTTTAATCTGGGATAGAAAGTCAGTGGAAAATGTCAACAGAGAATTGGGAAAAAAATAGTCAATTTTAATACTAGTCAGATAGGTGCTAGAGAAAGTCCTAACTCATATATTTGCTATGCCTGAAGATTCATCAGCTTTGCATATCTTGAAGGAGCAGGTGTCCAATTATAAGTACTAGCACTACTTATTCAAGACACATAACTGAGATAAGAATAATCAATGCTTTCATAACGAAAAATATTTCAGCCAGTGGTACCAATGCTCCTTCAGCAGGTTTAGGGTGTAATAACATTCAAAATATTGTAGCAGAATCTCTTTATTTCATTTCTATTTGTCCACATATCAAATTTTAAACGTTTAATAACTTACATAATTATTAGTTGAAACGCAGGCTGATGTGAACTGCATGAGGTACAAGTCCAAGTGCAAGGTGCTACACCTGGGCCAGGGCAATCCCAGGCATGAGGACAGACTGGGAGAAGGACCCATTGAGAGCAGCCTTGCAGAGAAGGACTTGGGGGCTGTGGTGGACGAGATGCTCAACATGAGCCAGCAATGCACACTTGCAGGCCAGAAGGACAGCTGCATCCTGGGCTCCATCAAAAGAGGTGTGGCCAGCAGGTCGAGAGAGGTGTTTATTCCCCTCTCCTTTGCCCATGTGAGACCCCCCCTGGAGTACTGCATCCAGGTCTGGGGCCCTCAGCAGACAAAGGATGTGGTCCTGTTGGAGGGAATCCAGAGGAGAGCCCTGAGGATGATCAGAGTGCTGGAGCACCTCTCTTATGAAGAAAGGCTGAGAGAGCTAGGGATGGTCAGCTTGGAAAAGAGAAGTCTCTGGTGAGACCTCATTGCAGTCTTTCAATGCTTAAAGATGTCTTATAAAAAAAGATGGAAAAGGACCCTTTACTCGGGTAGAGAAAAGTAGGACAGTGAGGAATGGTTTTAAACTAAAAGATGGGAGCTTTAGGTTAGAGATTAGGAGGAAATTTTTCACTGTAAAGGCACTGGAACAGGTTGCCCAGAGGAGCTGTGGGTGCCCCATCCCTGGAGGTGTTCAAGGCCAGGCTGAATGGGGCATTGGCCAACCTGATTGAGTGGTTGGCATCTCTGCCTGTGGCAGAGGGGTTGGAACTAGATGATCTTTAAGGTCCCTTCCAATCCAAAACATTCTAAGATTATATCATGTATCCTTTGTATGCTATATTATTGAAGTCAATGGTTCATTGTGATTTCAGCAATAATAAATGTGGCATGACAAATACATCTCATTCTGTTGTTACAAAATAAAAATATTATAGAATTACAGAATCACAGAATCACAGAATAGTCTAGGTTGGAAGAAACCTCCAAGATCACCGAGTCCAACCTCTGACCTAACGCTAACAAGTCCTCCACTAAACCATATCCCTAAGCTCTACATCTAAACGTCTTTTCAAGACCTCCAGGGATGGTGACTCAACCACTTCCCTGGGCAGCCTATTCCAGTGACTAACAACCCATTCAGTAAAGAAGTTCTTCCTAATATCCAACCTAAACCTCCCCTGGTGCAACTTCAGCCCATCCCCCCTCGTCCTGTCACCAGGCATGTGGGAGAATAGACCAACCCCCACCTCGCTACAGTCTCCTTTCAGGTACCTGTAGAGTGCAATAAGGTCACTCCTGAGCCTCCTCTTCTCCAGGCTGAACAGTCCCAGCTCCCTCAGCCGCTCCTCCTAAGACTTGTTCTCCAGACCCTTCACCAGCTTCATTGCCCTTCTCTGGACTCACTCAAGCATCTCCATGTCCTTCTTGTAGTGAGGGGCCCAAAACTGAACACAGTACTTGAGTTGCGGCCTCACCAGAGCCGAGTACAGGGGGACAATCACTTCCCTAGTAGCTGGCCATGCTGTTTCTTACACAAGCCAGGATGCTGTTGGCCTTCTTGGCCACCTGAGCACACTGCTGGCTCATATTCAGCCAACTATCAACCAAAACTCCCAGATCCTTCTCTGCTAGATCCTTCTCTTCTCTCCAACCACTCATCTCCCAGCCTGTAGCACTGTTTGGGGTTGTTGTGCCCCAGGTGCAGGACCCGGCACTTGGCCTTGTTGAAATTCATACCGTTGGCCTCAGCCCATCGGTCCAGCCTATGCAGATCCTCCTGCAGAGCCTTCCTACCCTCGAGCAGATTGACACACGCACCTAACTTGGTGTCGTCTGCAAACTTCCTGAGGGTGCACTTGATCACCTCATCCAGATCGTTGATAAACATATTAAAGAGAACTTACCCCAGTACTGAGCCCTGGGGTACTCCACTAGTGACCAGCCTCCAACTGGATTTGACTCCATTCACTGCAACAATTTGGGCCTGGCTATTCAGCCAGTTTTTAGGTGGTGGTGTTGACCAATACCTAGAAGGAAAATTCAAATGCAAACCAGAGACAATCAGAAACAAATCCAATTGTATATATTTCTGTCCATGGAGAAGTTTAAAAAGGGGAAAATCTTTGTTTTGTAGGCTTATTTAATGGCAGGTGCCCAGACTTTTATTTAAAGGTGCTAGTAACAATTTGCAGGTGCTTTGCTTTCCATAGTACATAGGAAACTGTGGGTGGTTGGAAAATGTCATATCTAGTGATATTCTGGAGAAAGCTGAGCAATCACTACAGCAGGAATCACAGCTTGAAAGGATCAGATCTTGAGCTATTCCTAATTATTTTGTTCATCTCTGCGTTTGACTTTTGAGCTAACATTGTCACAGAAGACTGGACAGAAGCACTTGAAACTCTTGTCTGTAATTACACTGGGGCAGATCATATCAAGCTGAATCAGTGATTTGCCACTGGAAGTATACTATTTTGAGATAAAATGTAGTAGCATATTTAGCAAATATTTGTATCAGAAATCTAGGTTGCAAAGGATGAGAGAACAGTGTATAAACATGCCGAGCTGCTCCATATGGACAGATACAGAGCTTCCTACTCTGTCATGAAGCTTTTAGAGGAGGGGAACTCTGAATCATGGTATAAAAAAATAACTAGTATTTTTGCTTGAATCCATAATGAATCCTAATCTTAGCTGAAAGTCTGGGTCAAATAAAAGACTAGTGCTCAAGTGTCCCCTGGGGTGTCCAACCTTACACAAAGCCTGTTAGGCCCAGGCACACCTTGATTTCACTAGTCCCTTGCTTGTCTTGAACCAGCACCACTGTCCTTACCGGTGGAAATCCCCAAGTTGCCTCATTGGCTGTATGCGGTTCCTAGGCTTGATTCCTAGAGCATCGGCTCTTGTTTCCCCTAAATTTGCCATTAATTTAACACCCCAAAAAATCAAATTTGTGTAACAAAAATGAACATAGGCATCTTGCATGGACTAACGCTGCTTACCCTTAACTGAAGTTTTGTGTGACAACCCCATTGTTAAATATAACCGCTTCATTCCGAGACCAAAACCATGTGTCTTGTCCCTTTCAAATTCTTACTCATTGTCCATATATAATCCCAGTCTCCTCCTAAATCTGGTCTAATGACAATCATCTCTACTTCTAAAAATAACCTTTTGGTACCCTCTGATGTCAGATGTAGACAGATTGCTGCAATCCTTTCTGGCTGCAGTCATATATATGTTTCTAAATTATAATACTCTATATTGCATCAGCAGGCATATGAACACACAGGCAAAAGGGTTAAAATTTGATGAAGAATACCATATGCACTATAATAAAGCTAATAGTGTTCAGTGTTAAAGAAGTCTTTGAGTTTAAGGCCATTCGCCCTTGTCCTAAGCCATGGTTTTGGCTAAGATAAAGTTAATTTTCCATGTAGTAGCTGGTATGGTGCTGTGTTTTGGATTTAGGATGAGAATAATGTTGATAACATGCTGATGTTTAATTGTTGCAGCACAGTGCTTACACTAAACCAAGGACATTTTAGCTTCTTATTCTGTCCTGCCAGTGAGCAACCTGGGGGTCTATCAGGAGCTGGAAGGGGACAGAACCAGGACAGCTGACCAAGGGGATATTCCATTCCATATGAGGTCATGCTGAACAATTAATATGGGGTGGCTGCCCAGGGTGGGGGTACTGGCTGCTCAGGGACAGGCTGTGCATCAGGTAGTGGGTGGTGAGCAGTTGCATTGCACACCACTTGTTTTGTACACATTAGTAGTAATAGTACATTATTATTATTACTACTATTTTCATTTCTTTTCTATCCTAATAAACTGTCTCTATCTCAACCCACAATCATTCATTTTATTTTATTTTTTTGATTCTCTCTCCCTTCCCACAGGGGGGCAAGAGGGAATGAATGGCTGAGTGGTGCTTAGCTGCCAGACAGGTTAAACCACTACATCCTATTTTGTCTGCCCGAGTAGAGAGTCCTTCTCCATCCTTTTTATAAGACCCCTTTAAGTACTGAAAGGCTGCTCTCAGCCTTTCATCATAGGAGAGGTGCTCCAGCACTCTGATCATCCTCAGGGCTCTCCTCTGGATTCCCTCCAACAGGACCACATCCTTTGTCTGCTGAGGGCCCCAGACCTGGATGCAGTACTCCAGGGGGGGTCTCACATGGGCAAAGGAGAGGGGAATAAACACCTCTCTCGACCTGCTGGCCACACCTCTTTTGATGGAGCCCAGGATGCAGCTGTCCTTCTGGCCTGCAAGTGTGCATTGCTGGCTCATGTTGAGCATCTCGTCCACCACAGCCCCCAAGTCCTTCTCTGCAAGGCTGCTCTCAATGGGTCCTTCTCCCAGTCTGTCCTCATGCCTGGGATTGCCCTGGCCCAGGTGTAGCACCTTGCACTTGGACTTGTTGAATGTCATGAGGTTCACATGGTCTCACTTCTCCAGCCTGTCCAAATCCCTTTGAATGGCATCTCTTCCTTCTTTGGTATCAACTGCACTACTCAGCTTGGTGTTTGCAGACTTGATGAGGGAGCATACAATCCCACTGATGCTTGAGCATACAAGTCATTGATGAAGGTAGTGAAAAACTCCAGTCCCAAGACAGACCCCTTAAGGACATTTGGGGAATTGAACTAAATGATTTTTCAACATCCCTCACAATTCCTAACATTCTGTGACTCTCTGACACCACACCTCACCAGCTTCCCTCTAGAGATAGAACTATTGACCACTACTCCCTGGGTGCAGTCGTTGAACCAATTCCTTATCCACCAGATGGTACACCCTTCAAATCCTTATCTTTCCAAGTTAGAGATTAGGATGTCATGCGGGACTGTGTTAAAGACCTTACAGAAATCCAGGTAGATGATATTGGTTGGTCTTCCCTTGTTGACTGATGCAGTCACTCCAGATTGGCCAGGCATGATTTGCCCTTGGGGAAGCCCTGCTGGCTGTCTCGGATCATCTCCGTGACTTGTATGGGCCTTAACATTGCCTCCAGGAGGATCCGTTCCACGATCTTGCAAAGCACAGAAGTGAGCCTCACCATTCTGCAGTTCCCCTTTCTACCCTGTTTAAAAATGGGCATGATATTTTCCTTTTTCCAGTCACCAGGGATTTTTCCTGACTGCCATGATTTTTCAAATGGAGAGCGGCTTGGTGACTACATCAGCAAACTCCCTCAGGACCCTAGGATACATGTCATCAGGATCCATAGACTTGCGGTTGCTAGGTTGCCTTAGGAGGTCCCAAACTTGCTCTTTATTTACAGTGGGAGGGACTCTGCCAAGGTACCTGTAGAAGACCTTCTTGTTTTTCCTTTAATCCCTCACCAAGTTTAGTTCTGTCAGTGTTTTGGCTTTTCTGATCTGCACCTGCACATCCTGATGGCATTTCTGTACTCTTCCCATGGCATGTGGCCCTGTTTCCACCATTGCTGAATTTGTTTCTGTTGCTTAAGTCTGACCAGCAGGTCCTTATTCAGCCTTGCTGGTTTCCTACCTTCTCTGCTTGATTTACTACATATGGGAATAGAGAGTTCTTATGCTCTAAGAAAAATATCCTTAAAGAGTTGCTAGCTCTGATCAGATCCTCTGTCCCTAAGGACAGTGTCCCATGGGACCTCGTCCACTAATTCTCTAAGCAGCTGGAAGTTTGCTCTTCTGAAATTCAGGGTCCTGACTTTGTTCTTAGCCAGGCCCATATCCCTCAGATCACAAACTTAACCAGGACGTGGTCACCGCAACCTAGCCTTCCTCCAGTCTTAACCTCTTTAATGAGCTCTTCTACATTGTTGAGCACCAGGTCCAGAAATGCTTCTCTTATGGTTGTTTGTCTAATAATACCTGGATGAGGAATTTGTCCTCACTACACTCCAAGAGTCTTCTGAAGTCCTCACTGCCTGCCACATAGTTTTCCCAGCAGACATCCAGGTGGTTGAAATCCCCCCCCCCAGGGGAGGAGAGCCTGTGACCACGCTGCTTCTTGTAGTTCAAGCAGGAAGACCTCATCAACCGGCTCCCCTTGATCAGGAGGCCTGTAGTAGACACCAGCCACAAGGTGTCCTTTGTCAGTCCAGTCCTTGATTTTCACTCACCAGCTCTCACCTTGCTCTTGGCTGTTTCTTAGAGGTAATTCTACTCAGTCTGTCCAATTCTTAACACAGAGTGCAACACCCCCAACCTTCCTTCCTTTTACCTGTTAAGCTTGTAGCCCTCCATTCCAATGTTCCAGTTGGGTGATTCATCCCACCACATTTCCAATATAGCATAGAGATCATAGTTTTCTAATTGTATTATGGCTTTCAACTCCTGCTTATTTCCCATGCTGTGTGCATTACTGTAGAGGAAGTTCAGCCAGGCAATGGGCCACATGCCATTTTTAGAGGAGTCCTTCCTAATTCCTATGGGACAATTCATAGTTGTTTCTCTCCAGTTTTCTAAAGAATTGGCATTCAGTGGTTCTTTTGTGTCACTTACAGGTACAGACCCTTTCTCCACTGAATCTAGTTTAAAGCCCTGCTAATGAGTTTGGTCAGCTTGCAGCCCAAAATGCTCTTGCTCCACTTCATCAGGTATGCCCCATCCTGTGGCAGCATGCCTGGTCTCTCAAAAGCATGCCCGAGATTGGAGAATCCAAAACCCTGAACATGGCACAAGCTACACTGCCACTCTCTTACCTGATCTGTATGCTGTCTCCTCCTTGGGTCTCAGTCTGCAACAGGGAGAACTGAGGAGAACACTACTTGTGCTCCTGATCCCTTCAGCATCTTTCTAAGGGACATAAAGACCCTTCTGATGTTTCATAGTCTCCTTATTGCTGCCTCAGTTGTGAAAGAGCAGGAATGGGTGATAATCCTCTGGCTTAAGCAAGCTTTGTATCCTCTTTGTGATGTCACAAATACAGGCCTCAGGCAGGTAGCAAACCTCTCTCAAGATACTGTCTGGATGGCAAATAGGTGCCTCAGGGCCTCTCAGAGAGCAATCTCCAGTCACCAACACTCTCTGTCCTTTTATTTCTGTGGCACTGGTTCTTATACAAGTGGTTTGCTGGTCTACCTTTTCGCAGTTGTCCTTTCCTGGGTCTTGACTATTATCATTGTTGTTGTTGACACTCTTTCCTTTTTTTTGAGCCCCAGAACATCATATCTGTTGTGTAGGGGCACCGTAGGGGTAAGGGGGAGATTCTTCACTCTGCTCTGAGCAGAGATGAGGGTCCAGCCTCCCTCGTCTTGCGAGTCCGTCAATTCTGCCGGCTTCAGGTTGGAAGTCACCTTACTACCTCCTTGTGAGGACTTAAGGCAAGGGTGTTGCTCAGCCCACACCAGCGCATAATGCCACATGTTGATCTCTTGCTTGCATTCCTAGATGCATTGCAGCCTGCTGAGCTCCTCTTGTAATGTGGCGACATGCTCAGAGAGTTCATCCAGCTGGACACACTTGCCTCTGTGTCACGCAGCTCTGCCTTCAGGCCCTTAGGGGAACCTCCAAATTCTGGAGTTCCTTGCAGCTGAAGGTGTGGACAGCTCTTTCAGTCCTTGGGAGGTCTGTCTGGGTAAAGCTGGGGAGGGCAATCCCGGCTCCACCCAAGCCTCTCCAGCCACGCTCATGAGGGCTGCTGGGTCCTGGCAGCTCCCTTTGCAGCCTCAAGTGGCTTTGATGCAGGAACTCCCCTGCACAAGGTGATCTCTGCTCTGCTCCAGAACATGTCTAATTTTAACATATTCCAAAACTTTTCTGGATCTGAGATGGTTTCCACAAAACAGAAACAATGGTGGTAACTTTTTTCATAGGTAACTCATTTCTCTCTTTCCTTTAACTGGTCTCCAGGGTTGAAGAGTTAATCACATTATGCAACAGCAGAAAATCACAGCTACTGTGTCAGAGAAGTGGGGTGCAAAAGCAATACCAATTTTGAGGACATGTTCCCAAATCTGCGTGTGCTATTGGTAGTGTTATTGTAGTGTTAATGTATTTTTGCTATTCTCCTCCCACAAGGAGATTTGATTCCACAAATTTTGGGAAGGATAGTATTTAAGCTGCTGAACATTATTATTATTACTGTGTCTGTATGATCCAGCAGTGCACCCTGGCAGCCAAGAGAATAAATAGTATTCCGGAGTGCATAGACAGCTGGTCAAAAGAGGTGAAATGTCTTTGTGCTGTTCCTGTAAGTCCTGTCATCTGGTACAAGATAAAAGAGACTGGCACCTCCCCCTCCATTTCCCTCCTCAGGAAGATATAGAGAGCTGTCAGCCTCTTATCCTGGGCAACCCATTCCAATGCCTGACTACTCTTTCTGAGAAGAAACATCTAATTTCCAACCTAAACCTCCCCTGGTGCAACTTAAGTCCATTCCCTCTAGTCCTATGTTGGTTATATGTGAGAAGAGGCCGACCCCCAGCTCCCCACCACTTCCTTTCAGGTAGTTGTAGGGATCAGAAAGGTCTCTGAGCACCCTCTTCTCCAGACTAAGCAACCCCAGTTCTTTAAGCTGATCCTCATAGAACTTGTGTTCCAGGACCTTCACCAGCTTAGTAGCTCTTCTCTGGATATGCTCCAGGGCCTTGATGTCTTTCTTGCAGTGAGGAGCCCAAAACTGAATACAGTACTTGAGATGTGGCCTCACCAGAGCTGAGTACAGGGGGATGATCATCTCCCAGGTCCTGCTGGCTGCACTGTTTCTGATACTATTTCTGATGCCATTGGCCTTCTCAGTCACCTGGGCACACTGCTGGCTTGTGTTCAGGCGAGCATCAGTCAGAACCCCCAGATCATTTTCCTCTGCACAGCTTTGCAGCCACTCTCTCCCAAGACTGTAGTGTTGCATGACGTTGTTGTGACCAAAGTGCAGGACATGGCACTTAGCCATATTGAACCTCATTCCATTGGCCTCTGCCCATTCACCCATCCTGCCCAGGTCCCTCTGCAGGGTCTTCCTACTCTCTGGCAGATGGACACTTCCCCCCAACTGGATGGCGTCTGCAAATTTGAGGGTGCACCCAATTCCCTCATCCAAATTGTCAATACCCATTTGGTCAAAAGATGGAACAGTATGGGAACAGCACAAAGCTGTGTCATGGGGGGTTCAGACTGGATACTAGTCAAAATTTGTTTCCTGTGAGGGTGGTCAAACACTGGAAAAGTCTTCCTAGAGGGTTGATGCCCCATTCCTATCATTGTTCAAGCGGCATTTGGATAATGCCCTCAATAATATGCTTTAACTTGTGTTTAGCCCTGAAGAGGTTGGAATAGATGATCCTTGAAGGTCTCTTCCAACTGAACTATTCTATTGAATTCTAGTGAATTCTATTCTATTGAATTCTAGTCTCGTCTGGTCTAGTCTAGTCTAGTCTAGTCTTTTTTATCCTAATATTTATTATTTCATTTTTGAAGTGGATAATAATTTGAAGTGGAGGCTTGTTATAAGTATTAATGTAAATTTTGAATAAATATTTATCCTGTTTGGAATTTTCAAGTAAACCTGATTTATTTGCAGACTTTTTCTCACCCAAATTTTAAACAATAATTTTCTGGCTAAGTGTATTCTAAAACAATGGATTTTAAACAAATGTGTGAAGCTCTTTATATAGAACTGTTCCAATCTTGAAATAGAAACGTGTAATCTTTTCAATCAGAAAGGTTTAAATTTCATATATCTAAGAAGTTTCAAATAAATTGTTTACAAGGACTTATTTGCAAAAATTACATTGAGAGGAAAGCTGAATAATGAACCAATTACTAGAACAATATCTTTGCAAATACAACTTGCAAACTGAAAATGAGGCAAAATATTTGGTGTGAATAATTCATTGCATTCTTCTGAAAATATAGTTTTAAAATTACCTTATACAGTAACTCTTTTTCTATTTGTCAGGGACTAGGTAAAGAACAAAGTTAAGTGACTACAAAGACATATTTATTCCCCCTCCTCCCCCCACTCCAAAAAAAAAAAAAAAAAAAAAACTTATACAACAAGGACCCAACTTCAGAAAATTTGTTAGCTTCAGCTACATTCTCTAAGAATATTTCACAGACATTTTCTTGTCTAAATAGCATCATTTTACAAACTTATTAGACAAACTGTCAACAACTGATGAGGGTTTGCTATGGCTGAATGTCATCTGCAAGTTCTTAGGAGATTAATCTCACCATCTGACTAATGTTGATGGTGAGCAGTGATAGTGTTGATGGTGATGCTGCTGAAGCAAGGCAGCAGATCCATTCAAGGAAGAAATTTTCCCTATGAACAGAGAAAGTGCAAATGAGACCCTACAGTAATAACTGTTAATATAAATTGCTTATGCAACAGCAATTTCAATCAGTCTTTATAAATCCACATCTGATTTTTACATTTACAGACATTTACATTTTCTTTATTTTGCACATCCACCTGTATGAACATTCCTCAATCATTCATATTCATGAGCACTAGAGAAATAAAGATTTAGAAAATAAGAATAAAAATAAAAGTGATAGTTCCTGAGCTAGAGAAATGAATTGTTTTGCTTTTTAACTCAGTTTCAAAAGTGCAGACAAACAGATAAATGATAACTGCTGTCCACTGAAGAGCAAAACAGGCAAAAGCACAGCTTTTCACAGCACCCATTAAATTCAAAGTAGATCCCCTGTTATTTTTTTAAGATATCTCAGTGATTCTGTAACATGCTGGTGGTTTCCTTTTCCTTTTCACAGAGCTGGTTTTTAAAAAAGGGCTCTTTCTTACGAGCCTAACGGGTAAACTCAAACTGGAATAGCTTATTATTATTTGCAATATGGATGAATACCTAAGTAATTTGGAGGGAAGAAAAGAAGAGGAAGGAGAGGGAGAGTTACGTGTAAGGATTGAATGCTGAGTGGCCTCTGTATACCAATGAAAGAAAATTATGATTGTGGTGGGTTAATCTCATCTGGTCATCAGGTGTCCACCAAGTCATTCTCACTCCCTTCCTCAGCAACAATGGGGGACCAGGGGAGAGGGAGGAGGGCTGGAAATAGTGGGTGTCAGTAATGACAAAGAGATCACTCATTAATTACCATCATGGGCAAAAGAGACTTGACTTGGGGAAAATTAATCTTATTTATTGCCAATTGAAAACAGTGCAGGACAGTGAGAAACAAAGACAAAAACTAAAACACTTTTTTCCTCACTTCTTCCTCTTCTTCCCAGGCTCAACCTCACTCCTTCTTTTCTCTCTCTC
>NW_023305572.1:0-15039 GCF_011077185.1 Oxyura jamaicensis
CCTTTCCCTTTCCCTTTCCCTTTCCCTTTCCCTTTCCCTTTCCCTTTCCCTTTCCCTTCTTCTTCTCCCCCTCCTTCTTTCCTTCCTTCCTCCTTCATTCAATCCTTCTTTCTCTCTTTTTTTTTTCCTCTTTCTTCTAATGTGTTTAATATGTATTCAAGACTACCCTATCAAAAGAATTATTAATTAGAAAATCATTTAGATATTGGATCTCATTTCATTTTTTTTTCTCAAATATTTATGAGACATGCATATTTATGAAAATGCTCATTTTGTAATCTGTAAACCTACTTTATGAGTTTGCAGTCAGAATTTAGTCTTGCCAGGTTTTTGCAAAATCCTATTGCTAAATCTGACCTAAATCTGTTAAATATTGACTCCAGACCTGTCAGGCATAAATGTTATTCTGGTAATAAAACAACTCTATTAAAGATCATTGATATTATAAGAGAGATAACTTCACAACGCGTGTATCAGTGTTTATTTTAATGAAAGGGATTTCCTGGCACATTGTCAGCTGAATGTTTTATACTGAGAACTGCCTGGGAAAGAATTAAACATATTAAAATCAGCCTATTACAAGGTTTGTGATTTTGTTTTTAAGTCTTTGTTACTGAAAGTGTGTAAATGGAACTGCATCCAGTAAAGCACAATAATTTATTCTAGAAATTAGCAAGCCCACGTTCCACCTATAAAACCATTCTCTGTGATGTGCAACTGGCCTTCATTTCAGTGGCCTTGATTTATAGTTAGAGTTTGTTTTATTTTCAAGGGGTAGAGACTAGGAAGCAGCCGGACAGAGCTATTAAAGCTGTTGCGCACAGCAATTTTTCAGGGGTTTATTAATTCTTACAGAGAATAAGCCAATGAACTGAACATTTTTCAATGTGAGAACACCTTTTGTAAGAGGAGTTTTTTTTGATGAATAGACATAGAGAGCGCAAAACAAAACATATGGGTGTTGTATGAATTTAACCATTTGCATTTAGCCACATTCTCAGTTGCAAAGACTTCCCAGTATGAAAGCTCACATTTAGGAATCATATGATCACACTGATGTTCAAGATTTTGGTCCCAAGTTTTCTTTGATGCTCTCATTGATGCCTGATTTATGTAGATAAAAAGCCACAGATTGTTTCACAGAAGAAAGACAGTTGGAGTAACTTAATTCCACTAACACAAATATTCTTTAAAATAGAAATGCTGATATTTTCAGAAAAAATAAAATTGAATCTGGCTTTGTGGCTTATAATTTATGGAAGTGAATTCTAATTAAAACCATTCTAATTAAAGAGTATTTCAGTCAGTAAATCTATTAAATACAAAATAGTGTGTCAGCTACTTCAAAACTGCAACATTTGCTTAAAAAACATTTTTTTTTTTTTTTTACAGTCTCTCACACAAAGTTCTCTAACATGCCTGATTTCTGGATATTTCATCTGCTCTTGGGTCAGTGGTTTTTTTTTTTGTTTTTTTTTTTTTTTTTTGAGGACTTCAGATAGGATGGTCCCAGGAAGGCTCTTGGGACTTTGAGCACAAAGTTGCTCAGATCACACACCATCCATCAAATGTGAACAGCTCTTCCTGGCCACAAGTTGTCAAGTTCATCTGTTTTGAATGCTGAGAGAACTGAAAGGATAGATATCTACTGATGTTTTGGACAGACTTGTAGTGCTGTAGGCCATGTTAGCAGCTCACTTAAATTGCAAAGGTCATGCAAAAGGCTGAATCTTCTCTTAAGTTACCATTAAAATCACTGAACACCACAGATGGATCAGGAGAAGGCTCCTAATTCACACGGTTCATTCACATGCATGTTTTTGAGTGCAGAATAAAAAATAGCCTATCATGGTGTAATTAATATTTACTTAAAAACTTCACTTTTTTAATAAGTAAAAGATTGGAGCATTACCTATCCAGTAATTGAAGCCCTCTTTTAATGAGATCTGTTCTCACCTTTGTGTTGAAAGATACTCAGAGACTATGCTCCAAGTCTCCAGATTCATGGAGGACATGCAGTGAACTGAACTCCAATTTCTGATGACACTATTTTGTAGCTTTCAAAGCTACAAAAGGCACTCACCCAGCACTCTTTCAGATTCAGTACAATGTAATGCTGGAAGACAAGTGAGGTTGTGAGCAGCAACACTCCAGCCTACTTGAACAGGTTAATCAGGCAGACAGGTTGCTATCCTGCACTGACTGTACTATATAGTCCCACACCTACCTTTGTGGGTGCTACAGAAGCAGGTGAAGAGATCGGAAACCACTGGAGTTATTCCTGTGTTGATAATGAAAAAATCACTGCAAATGGTAGAGTGAATAAATTATTAATCTGAACAGCCTTTCCTTTTAAGCAGTGGCTCTGCAGCTCAGTGCTCAGCAGTCTTGATCTTACAAGTCTCCTAAATATTGTGCTTGAGCCTGCATGCAGTTATGTGGCAATTTCTGGAGTTCAAGGGGTATGCTCACCAGGATTGCAGACATTGAACAGTTCTGAGAAACTAATAATAATAATAAAATCAACAAACAAACAAAAGAATTCGACCCAGACAGAAAGAGAAAAAAAATAATAATTTTCTTGTTAATAGTAATCCCAGTCTTGGGGCATTTTAAGAGGATGATATGTTAACCACCATCATGTTAGTGATGCTGCACTAAGGTTAAAGGCCTTTGCAGCTGAGTAAATTGACCCCCAAAATCATCATATTTAGACATTTAGAGTTTTCTGGCATTGTTTCAAATTGTGTGTGTATGAATCCTTCAGAGTTGTCAGTGAAACTCCCAGATGCCTTGAAGTTTCCTTGAGGAGTCTTCACATTGATTTGAAGAGAAGACAGGTGCAAGGATTGAAATGACTCTTTCTCCCCCCCCCCCCCCAAAGTTTCCTCTCTGAAGCACTTAGTCTTTTAGAAAGTAGCATAGCTGTGTCATGTCTATCTAGTATTATCTCAACTACCATGCTAACACTTTACATTATCTTACAGCAAAGTCCCATGCTGCAGATTCAAATCAGGGATAATCAAGTTCATGGACATTTTTGTTTGGGTCAAAAGAAGATGGAAATTGGAAAACAAACAAACAAAAAACAAACAGAGGTGAATGAAGTAAATTGACTCACAATACGTCTTCTCCCTATCACAAAATCCATCCTATCCATGTAGGATAGGTCTCTGAATGGCAGAATTATATCATCCCCTCATGGTATGCTGAAAAACATGAAGTTAATGAGTGTGCCTATGTTGGTTTCAGCCTGTCCAGATATTACCTGTGAGGCAGGGAAAGAGAAGCTTGAGTAAGACTGCATTGTCTTAGCTCTCTGTAGTGTTCTGACTGAGCCCCTTTACCCCTACCCTTTTCCACCCTACCTCCAAGCTGGCAGTGGCAGCAAGGTGCTCCCTGTGCTGGGAGTCTGCAAGGAGCTGCGCCGCAGAAAACCACACATGTGAGCGCTTTGTTGTGACAAGCTGGAAAACTGTCTGCCTGTGCAGGTCCGTGTGCCTGTGTTTGTGTGATTTCGTGCCTTTGTTGTGGTGTAAAGCCTGGGAGGGAAGGAGGAAGGGAGGGAGGGAGGGAGGGAGGGAGGGAGGGAGGGAAGGAAGGAGAGAGAGGCAAAGGAGCTGGCAGAGTGATGGCAGAGAGGCAAGAGAGTGGTTCAGAAGCGCTCTGGCTTGCATGCCCGCGCTCTCGCTAGCCTCAAAGCACGCACTCCAGAGGGAAGCTGAAGTCTCGTAACTGAGTGTTAATTATGTCTGAGTGGATTCTAGAGAAAAGGAAAACCATATACTGTATCAGCAGAGAAATGGTTTCACTGTGAGGAAACTAATGATGCTTTTATCAGGAACAATATAAAGATTGCTTTTTTACTAGTGTGTGTCCCACAGGGTTTGGACTATGAGATATTTCTGTATCTGGCTTTAGGTTCCTCTGAGCTTTTACATAATCAAATCAATATAGCTATGATTCACCCTCTGGCAACAACTGCTCCTTGCAAGTTGCTGCTGCTTCTTTAGTGACTAAAGAGGAAATAAATAAATAAGTAGAAAGAAACTTATTACAAATCCGTAAACATTGATTTGTTTGGTCTTAGATTTTACTTTTTTTAATTGCCCGGGAAAAAAAAAAAAAAAAAAGAAAAAAAAAAAGAAAAAAGAAGAAGAAGAAGAAAAAGGAGGAGGATGCAGGATATATGAGTTTGTGGTCAATGGGGCAGGCACGTGATTGCTACCATGATATTTTGGAAAGAAAAAAAAAAAAAAATGGGTTGATAGGATTTCAGCATGAAGTATTGTCCAGATAAAGACTGAAAGGCAGATTGGGTAAGAAGGGGCAGAGGCTGCAAAAGTCAAGGCAGGCATGGAGTCCAGAGATAGGAAAATTTGATTTTTCAATAGCAGCACTGTATTGTTTGGATCTGCATCTTATATATTTTTTAGGCGGAATTTCAAAACCCGAGTTGCCGATCTCCAGCTTCCAGGCAAGAAGTGGAAGACAGAACAACAACAACAATAAAACAAACAAACAAAAAACTATCCCAACAAATCCAAAATTAAAATTTAAAGACAAAGCAATACAAACAAAAAAGAAAACAAATACAAAAACAAACAAACAAACAAAAACAGGTCAGAGAAAATGTCTTGCCCAGCTGGGTCTCTTTGTATCACTCCACCTCACCATTTCTGGTCCTACCCCCTGGCCCCGAGCTAATCCCCTTCATTTGAGAAATCCTCTTTCTTTCCCCAACTCTTCTGTCTTCTGGTGTCATATGGTTAACTTCACAAATATTTTCTGCTTGCTGTTGCTGCTGCAGCACAGTACTCCAGCACAGTCATTGCACACTGGTGGATGTGACTGGACGATCTCTTAGGATCACCTTGTCATCTTTTACCCTGGGTTGACATCTCTGTCACACTGAAAGAGAAGGAGAGACTGCATGAAAAGATTGCTGCCTTTTACACAAAAGAAAACTTTGCTTTTAAACAGGCCATTTTCAGTGTGTGTGCTGTCAGGTAGGACTTTGGTGGAGGGCATCCGAGGGGGCTGACCGTGTTAGTGCAGGAAACTCATCGGGCTCTGTTCCTTAAAAGACCACTTGCTCAGCGTGGCAGCCTTGGTCCTCAATGTGCCGACTAACCTCCCAGCACTTCATTAATCCTGAGCTAACTCCTGCCTGGCTGGTGATGCTCCGTCTGCAGCAGACAGGTCTGCTGGTGTTTATAAAGTGCTCTGGGAGCTTTGGGCAGATGGTGTCACTGGCATTAATTTTTGGGGTTTCCAATCAACTTTCAATAAAAAAGGAAAAAGCACGATTATCTTCCCCTCTCCACTGTATCCCCCCTTTTCAATTTTCCTGATTTTTCTCATAACTTATTTTAAAAAAGAAAAGATACTTCCTGTAATAAGAAGGTAGAAATATCTGATGATTACTAAGTACAAATAATGGCAGAAGTGAAAAAGATCTGTAATTCACATTTCAGTCCCTTCATTCCTAATATAAACCTTACTATGTTCTGCAGATCCAGCAGCAACTTTAACATGGCTCCTCATGCTCTTAGAGGTGGGTATTCCTCGGGCCTAGAAAGGCCCTGTTGTAAGAACACGGATACCCTGCGAGAGCTCTGCAGCCCACAGGCAATGGAACTGACCAAGAAACTTCAAAAATTATTTGCTAATCATTTATTGTGACTCAATGCAAAAAAAAAAAAAAAAAAAAAGAAAAAAAAAAAAGCAGCCGGTGAATATTACTCCATACATGGGCTTTGACCAGATTATGAAAATAGACAAACAACATTGTGTATTTTTTATTGACTGATGTAGGTTACAAACAGCTATTCAGCCATTATTGTTCAAATGGTAGTGATAAGCATCTTGTGCTAGATGAATGGATAACCTCTATCTGTACATACTACATTAAATGATGTATAAATTTTAAACCTTGTGTTTTTTTTCCAAGGTGTCTTGTGATCACTATTACTCAGAGTTAAGTACCTCCTTCCCTTTGTGTGAAACACATGGCAGACCCTTTTTTACTCCTTTGTGCTGTACAGCTAAAGAGAACACAGGACTTTGAATTCCTGGAAAAATAAAATCAACTTTAATTCTTAAAAGTTGTGGAGTCTTTAACTTCACAGCCCATGCAGAGATAGTAGCAACACTCTTGTGTAAAGCTATATTCCCTTTGTATCCTGGCAAAACCTTCTTAACCAAAATGCCTTGTTCTGGTGAAATTATTAAGGGTTTTATTCTTACCACCACCAACACAGAACAAAGGGGTAAGGGAACTAATGAGTTTTATTAGTTAGTTCTGTTTTTCTCTCTTATGGCTTTTACCTTTATTTTAGCAATACGGGGTTTCTTTTCCCAATCCAGAGAAATCTAGTTTATGTACACATCAAAAAAATAAATGGAATAAGAAAGTTATGTGCAACATTATTTTGGTCTCTGCACTTCCAGGAAACAAAGATACACCATGGAGGCATGTTCCCAGCTGGGGTAAATTGCCACCCCCACACTGAAGCCAGTGGGCCAATGACAATTTAAGCTGGTCTGCTCCTTAGTGTATGAGGGTTCGACTTTCTCCAACACACACATGCAATCAGAAAATACACTTTAAAAATCTAATAATACTTACTTGAGGCTTTTAAACTCCTGAGGGGTAGATAGATACAAGGCAGTAAACCAGCAGAGGGAAAGAAAAACAGTTAAAATAAACCAATAAAAAATCCTATAGGAAGGAAATGACACCCCCACCACCACACACACACACACACCACCCCCTACCTCCCCACCCCCTTTAAAAGGGAAAAAATTAAAAAGGGATCTAAATTGTTGTGCTTGCTGTGGTGGCTTGACTAGAAATGAACCAATGAGTTGAAGGCATATGGTGCTTATGTTGGAATTGTTTTCTAAACAGACTTTTTGCCTGTGTGTCTTTTCACCTCTTTCAAACATCTTGTGCCAAAAGCAGTAAAAACACTGCTGCATTAAACATAAATCAGGGCCCTGTGTCTGCAAAGGACCTCTGTTGTTGGAGGGGGGTTATTGGACTAGGGATGAAAGGAGACCTACCACCGCATTGATCTGAGGTGATTGTGTGTAGCATATTCAGTTAGGATGCTTCTAGCTAGTTATGACAATGTGAAACATTCAAGCAATTAATGAACACATGCTTCAAGTAGAAAGGCTGAACAAGGGATTTAACTGGATGTGCATGTTTCGCAGACTAAATGTATTCTGAAAGAATACATTTTTATGTATTTGTTTTGATAGGGGAACCGAGAGTATATTACCTATCCAGAGTAACAAAGGGTCCATATTAACAGGCAAAAGTATATTTTTGCTCTTCATAGAACAGTGTGAAGCTATTTGTTAAATAATTTTATGTAAAAGGAGCTATTCTTCAAGTTAGAAATTCACTATACAATTAGGGTGGGGACAAGCTGCACTATGTCATACCTGCAAACAATTTTCAGAAGCCAAAATTTGAGAATTTGTTCCCCATGTTGCTAATTTGCAACTTGTTCAGTATGATTTTAACTCTTCTGTACTAAAGGCATATTTCTTACATCTGAGACCTCTTCAGATGCCCAGATCATGAGGTGGACATATCTGCTTCCTGCTTGCAACAGAAACTGTCTGTATAAATGAAGACTCTGCAGGAAATTGTGCCACCAGTTTATAAAATTGCATATGTAGGGTATGACCAATTACATAAACTAACAGGTATGTATAACCATTACACCGAGAAAGAAATGAACAAATGTCTGGGGCATTATGCAGACTGTGGCTGGAAGCTAGCTCAAAGTAAAAGTGTTTGTCCTTAAAGTCTCCAGATATCTTGCACATTTTTTTTTTTAATGAGTAGGGATGTTAATTCAGCATCAAAACTAAAATTTTCTGTATATTCAGTCTGCTATATTCCACCCATGACAGCAATAAAGGACAATTCTTCCTTATCAAATCACTCTGTCAAAGGGTGGCTGAATTTCTGCAGGGTGTCACACAGACTGAGCACAGTTTATAATTGGCTTGGGAATTATTTCTGGTTTTGGAGAGCAGGAGAAACCCAACCATAGGTTACAGCTCTGGGAAGGAGACTGGAGAAGGTACTGACTCTGCAGTTACATCCTCACTGTCACTCAGTTCTGCTGAAGACTGCTCGGGGCCATGGCTGAGATTCTGCTCAGTCATCTGTTGAGGCATTCTTCGTGCTTTGGGGACAAACTCCCTGCTGCAGTACTGTCATTTCTAGCACTGCCAGTATCCCCTTGTGCTCAGGGAATAATCCCACCCTCCTCACCATTACGGATGGTGAATGCCATGTGCCCATGTGGATGTGAACATTCCCTCAGGTGAATGAAAGGAGGATGCAGAAAAGGTAACATTCATGTGCTGCAGGATGCAGAAAAGGCAACATGGCTACTCAGAAAGTGGCATTGTGGCAGAGCCAGAAACAGACGGGGCTCTGGCACTGGGCTCTTCAGCAGATCCGAGAACACCCATCGCTCTTGGAAGCTCATAACCCCTCTCCTTCCACAAGGAACAAAGCCCAGGTGGAAACTCAGAGCTGAAATGTATAAAGTTTCCTTTCTTCAAAGTGCTTTTATTCTCTTGGCACAGGGACAAATTGTGCCTTGAGGGCCAGATCTGCAAGTGGATCCATATGGAGAAATCTTTATGTGATGGGAACATCATTCAAGTCAACGGGACGCTGTGAGGGCACAGAAGCTTGCCAGGTCCAAGCAGCAATTTGAAAAGTGTTTTGTGTTCCTTCAAGGTAAAAGGCATACTATAAACCTAAGCAATAATTCTTTTAATAAGAAAACTATTGTGCTTGTTCTTTTAACAGCAAAATGCAAGGGAAGACCAAAACCTACATAGCTGCCTTTCTTTCTGTACACCAGAAAATGTTTATTTCTCTCCAACAGGTGGAAGAAATTTTATCTTGTACTTTGAGCTAAAGGGGAAAATATAATCCAAAGGATAGTTTATCCATACCAGAGGTATCAGAAGGAGTACAAATCCTAGGAGATCTAACTTAATTGTGCAGTAAAACTGAAGGTGTTCCAAGCAGTACTAGCCATGCCATGTCTGTTAGGGAGACAAGACGACAAATTTTTCACACACACACACACACACACAAAAAATCCACCAAACCCTATAAATTGTTACTGAGTGAACTTGAAAGTAAATTTAAGGAGATCTGGTTATGGCATTTGAGAGCAATGGGGGACCATAAAGATAGTACTCTATATATAAACTTCATATTTCATATGTGCTGTTGTTGGCTGTAACCTGACCTGAAAAAATGAGCTTAAATCTAGGAATTAGAAACTTTTTTGATTTTACTCTCCATTCTATTTTTTTGCTATATCACCTTGAGTAAGTGACTAACTTTTTCAACAAAGGTCTTATTTGTAGTTGCCTGTTTGATACACATATAGGGTTGTGAGGAAGATGTATAAAGCTTGAAGGTGGGAATGGAAGGCTGAAAGCACTCTCATTTTCATAGAGCTGGCATTGAGACTACCCTAGCAGTCTCCACTGCATGGGCCAAGACAGTTTCCAGGGCCTGTCATACAGACAACACAATCAGTGTGCAAGTTAAAACCCCCTTCATTTTCCTACCCCAAATTGTAAGATGAATATAGACCTCACATCAACTAACTCATGTCCTTCTGTCATGACTGCAATGTAAGGGAGGGATTCCTGGTTTCCCATTTCAGTCAGGCATTAGAGGTACCTTCTATCTGTTGAAAGAATAAAAAGTGTGATATTAATCCAGTAACAGGTAAGTGTCATTTTGTTAGATGCCTGTCTCCAACAGAAGTCTTTCCATTGCAAGTCCACCTTTTGCTGCAAAAACATCTACTCCCTTTACCCATGTACAGCAAAACAAATGGAGGTTGAAGGTTTCAGTGAAAGTAGGACTGGGTTTGAGAGAATTGCCTTGCTTACTTTCCTATATAATGTAGGACCATCTCTCCCTGGAATGGAGAGGCAACAGATGGGTGGTAGTGGTTTGGAGGGAATGTGTACCCTGCAGTCATTATTTTTTTTTTTTTTTCCTGTTGCCTGCTCTTGACCTTTCAAGAAATATGTTAGAATACAATCCAAGAAGGCGTATTGTATATAAAATGAATGACAGCTCCTAGCGCCACCAAGAAAATCAAACCCTTTGTTTATTTAAGATTTTAAAAAATACATCTGGGATTAGAAGTCACAGAGTTATAAATGAGCTCCCCGACCACCACCAAAAAAAAAAATAATTATAATAAAAATAATGGTACCATATTCCCTGATAAACCAGTGCCAGAAAAGCTCTTGGGGATCAAGTTTTTGTCAGTCCCCAGCTTTTACCAATTTAAATTCTTGGCAGCATATTAAAAAAAAATGTAGAAGGTATTTGAGACTGCAATCCCTCAGGTACTAAATCTAGTGTTTCCTGGCACTAGATGAATGTTACTGGAGTTAAAACCTAGCACCATAGCACCAGATCTCCATAGCTGTTCATATTTATACTTAACAGACAAATATGTCATGCTTTCAATATCCCTTTACACGGCCAATTTTTTCTCACATTTTTTCTCTGATAAAAACAAAGGTGAGAAAGTTCCAAGCAGTGGCTGACATCAGCCTATTTTTGTTTGCTTTTCAAATTTCTGGGACACACCTTTTCTACCCTGAAACTGTTGCTCTATACTGCTTTTTAATCACTTACTTGGTAGCAAAAAAAAGAGGAAGAGCATATTACCTGCCAGGTATTTGCATTTCCTCAGCACACCACAGCAAGTTTTCCACTCCACATAGGTGGAAATAGGAGGATGCTCAGTCTCTCAACCCAAATCTCCAGATCAGCCACCACTGGCTTCTGCCATGATGCAGGCTACGACTGCACTGCAGCAGAGTCAGTCAGCTGTGCTCCTCCTAACACCAGATATCGAGTGGAGTTTGCATTCCAGCCACACTTTTCCCTTTTTCTGCTTTGCCCATGCCATTCTCCGTCACCCAAGACTGGGGATTTTAATCTAAATTCAAGGGGCTCCCTGTGCTGAGGCCTTCCTAGTGTAGGAGAGACTGAGTCTTTTTATTCCCCCTGCTCTGGAGGGTCGTCACTGAGAGTACAGTCACACCTGAAGATTACTTTGAAGACTAAGTAGACAGTCTGATCTTGCACCATGAATGTGAACCGCAGCATTACAGCCGACTCCAGGGCAGGTCCATAGTGCCTGTTTTAAAGACTGTCTCTGTTCTTTTTTTCCAAACTTAGGTCTTTACCTTAGTGCAACAAGCACCTGCCATACACAGTCTTTTGTTCTGGCTGATCAGATTATACTATTCATTCTTTTCACACTTCTTTATGAAAACCACATTTGTTAATTGTTATTTTTTCCATACTTTTCTGAATCTTCAAGGGCTTAAGACTGAGTTGTTATTTTTTCCATATTTTTCTGAATCTTCAAGGGCTTAAAACCGAGTTGCTTCCAGTGTAAACTGAGCCTCTTCAGTAAGTGAAGGATTCACTTCCCAATGTAATGTTACTGCTTTCAACTTCAGATCCTCCCTCTTAAAATGGACCACCACAGCTGGGCAAAAAGAAAGGCAAAAAATGCCTGACAATTGGTAAGACCAGTGTATTCATGCTGTGCCTGCAAAAACAGTGGTTCAGCTCTATTGATTTTGCTACCAAAAATAATCAAACCAACTAGCATAGGGAACAGACAAAGTATCTGAAGTCTACATTAAAGTTAAGTCACCAAATGCTATTCTTGTTTTCATTCATGCATCCTTGCCACTTTGAAACCCATGGAGCTACGCAGAATATAAATCAAGAAACAGAGTGACCCAGATAGCATCCTAGCTCCCATCTGTAAAACAAACAAACAAACAAAACAAAACAAAAACAACAACAACAAAAAACAAAACAAAACAAAACAAACAAACAAAAAAAACAGCTCTCTGTACTGCTTGCATTGCCGGTATTCAGAGTCTTGATCTGCTGAATCCTCTGAAGGGGGAAAAAATAGAAACATAGGTTTCTGAAGAATTACACCTTTCTCCCTAAAGGATATTCATCTACAGAACTGTACCTTTGGAACAACTCAGGGGTTGTGTCACTAGCTCTGAAGGCAGAGCTTGTCCCTTTGCAATCTCTTCTGTTCCTGTCCTTTTTGCTGCCTGCCTTGAGATACACCCTTGCAAAATGAAAAAAAAAAAAAGAGAAGTGGTATGTGTGAATCAGGCCCAGGAGGAATGAAGGAGGGGAGAAAGGTTGGAGAGGAGTGGATGGTTATGTATTTTCTATATGATATTCAGCATCATATCGATTTCATCCATTTGGTGGACTAAACATGAACCTAATAATCAGATCCTGCTTAAGCCTTGTGCTTCCCCGGTAATTGACTCTCGCATATTGATTAAGATGTTGATGTGTCCCAGTATTTCTCAGTGGTAATGCAGCTGAGAATGGGCCTCCTCTCCCTGCATTCTCAGCACTCTCTGTACTGCTGTCACCACACTCCCTTTAATGGATAAAGCTGTCATCCTAAAGCTAGAATGTCTTGCAGGCACAAAGACGAAATTAACTGTTCAATAATTTATGGAACATGGAAAAAACTTTACCCAACAACTTCAATTGATTGCTGTAAGTGTTTTGACTGCACTTGCCTGCTTTGCATAAAGTCAGCTACTTTGGAGAGCCTGATTTCCATTTACAGTATTTTCTTGGCCCTCTCCACAATACAAGATTTTGAAGAACTCTGGCTTTCTTCAAGGGATTTTCCTGTATTGCACAGACCTGACATTTCTTTCGTTTCCCCCTAGTTTCATGAGAAAATCAGAATCTTCAGTGAAATATGGTTGGTGGGCTTAATAAGCAGAGATGAAATTCAGGTGATTTAGAGTATTTTGGGACTGTCCAGTTTTTTAACTCAGGAACCACACAAACAGACAATCAGTGGACTATACCATCTGTATGCTCAATCATGGACAGGGAAAACTTTTACTGTTTCAGATCACTTCAAGCTAATAATTATTGAAATTTATTGTCAATTCAGATCCCCTGAAGTTAGTTGATGGATACAGTACAGCTCCTGATGATGTAAGTTCATATCACAAAAGCAGACCAGCAGAGTTTTAGCAAGAAGGCCCTTGTAGCCTCTCTGCAGAAGGTTAGTTTTCATTTTGCCGAGAAAGCTGGCACTGTTGCTGTAACGTGTATTAATCAGCAGCAAAAAGAACTTCATTCTCCAGAGCTTCCACTCTAGAACTTCTTATTATTATCAGAGTCTTTAAAAATAAAGTACTCTTTCTTATCTGGCTGCTTCTTTGTAATTTTTTTTTTTTTTTTTTTTTTTTTTTTTGGTGTAGACATCTCTACTTACTACATCTTCTTTTTATTAGTGAATTTGGTGTTCATGAAACAGGAGACATGTAATGGTTGATTAAAGCCAGGCACAATAGGAAAAAAAGAGGGCAGACATCTTTCTGAGATTATTTTTGTATTTCCATTCTATGTTACAATATCACTTTCTGTATTCACAGTGACATATTGTGTTTCCATGGTATACAAATTCACTATTAGGAAAATATATTTCTGTTATGGAGTGAAAAGGTTAAGGAATCTTCTCTGAAACATAGTAACATGGTTACATAAAGGACTCAGTCCATTATAACAATGAGAAAGGAGGTCAAGCCTGCCATCCTCTAGAGATGGCAGAGACCACATAGTTTCAGAGTGTGATGATCAAATACTGACCCAAATCAGCTCAATTTTGGACTGTCACAGCACTGTTGAATTTCCCTGTTTCAAGCCCAGGTGGTCCAAATTTTCATAGTTAACCAAGGTGTAATGACATTGATTTCAATATTTATCTGAAGTGAAGTTTTCTAGTGAAACTTTAAGCTAGGTTATGTTCAACATATCATAATGACTGTACCTGGAGTTGTGCCTGTAGAATTAATTTCTGCTGGTAAGATCAGATATTAGCACATCAAAACCTTCTACTTCTAATGGGTATTGGACCTCAAGCAGTAGGAAAACGTCTTTAAAATGTAGACATCTCACAAAGGCACAGCTGGCCACAACCTGCAGTTAAGTGAAGATCTCAGAAGATCTAAGAAGACTTGCTATAAGAAGGAGAAATCCATTTTTAGGTTGTTTTGTTGGTCAGCATCCAAAGAGTTAACATATGGTTATCTAGGGCCACATCTAAGAAAAAAAGTGTACATGACACATGCAATGTGAAGAGGAAATCGAAACAGAATGAAGCAAATAGTGAAATCATATCCAGTCATGTTTATTTGCTTTTTCTCATTTCAAGGTGTTAATCCTGTGTTACCGAGTACATTCCCAGAATGTTTCCCAGATGGAGACACAAATGCACCAGCATTTCCTGCCTCTATGTACTATATTTCCATTTGTTCTCCTTAGAGAAACTCTTTCTAAACAGTCCCTCCAAGTGGGAGAATGTGTTGATTTCCAGTTTATTGTAGTGTTCAGTAGTTCAGCACTAGCCGTCAGACTTTTCAGTAGTCTGCTGTTTGCTTCAGAGCCTGTTCAAAGTCCAGGCCTCTGGAAGTATCCCCAGGAGGACTACAGCTGGGCCTGTTTGGATATCAAAGTCCAAATTAAAAATTTATGCCAGTGTTTGAAAAATATCTGACCAAAATCTTGGTATGGATTAAATCTCCCTTGCCATGCAAGCTTTTCCAACTGGGGCTCGAGGATTTATTTTTAAAGTGAAGAAAGGACCCAAATAGCTGCATAAGCTGATTCAGGTCAGATGTTTGTTAGCTAAATTATCACTGGCAATAAGACCTTGTAGACCTCCTGGGGAGGCTGAAAGAGCTGTTTTTTCTCTTGCTCTCTCTCTTTGTTTTCCTTCCTTCCTTCCTTCCTTCCTTCCTTCCTTCCTTCCTTCCTTCCTTCCTTCCTTCCTTCCTTCCTTCCTTCCTTCCTTCCTTCCTTCCTTCCTTCCTTCCTTCCTCCCTCCCTTCCTTCCTCCCTCCCTCCCTTCCTCCCTTCCTCCCTTCCTCCCT
>NW_023305573.1:0-15571 GCF_011077185.1 Oxyura jamaicensis
GAGGAAAACACATGCAAATATCTCTTGATCTTTATGAACAATTTTAATGCAATATGTGGAATGCTGTGATGTGATAAACAATACTTAATGAGATAATTACTTCTTGCACCTCAAATATAATCTTCTCAATCGGATGTCAATAAATCCTTCATAAAAAAAAGGCCATCATTATGCTTCTGGGCTCCATACAGGCTCACTTCCATGCATACCACTTATTTCCTGGACTAAAAAGTAGATGATTCGTTGGAAATGTTTTGAGATACCCATTCATGATTAACATAATTGCTTTTCACAAAGCCACATTGAATTTATCACCTGGAACAGAATAAATCCAAGTAAGAAAAAGGAGTTGTCTGATTTCATGAGCTTTAAGGTGTGAAACGACCATTACTATCACTTATTTCAGCTTTTTGGGTAACACAACCTGCATGTTAACACCCACTCATTCTTTCTTCAAGTGATAACTTCATACACGAGTAACTTTTACTGAAAAAGACTCTTGGACAGAGAAAACAGTTTTTTTCCCATTATCTGAGTATTAAGGTACATATATTATCAGAGGTAGTCAGTAATGGCAGCGAGCACAAAGCTCTTCAGTTAGGCTGTACCGTATTCCAAGACATATTTCAAACTAAGCACCTCCTACTTTAATTTGTAGGTATGTAACACTCATGCCAAGATCCCTTACAGCATCTCTGGAAATTCAGATGCACACCAGTAGCTGTTCCTCACTGCAGACATGACTCTTGAGTTGCTCACTTGAGGTAGCTGTCTCATTACTGAAGGAAACATTGCTTTTCCCTTTCTGACTTGTCTCAGTGGGAAACATAACATGAAGGAATACAACTTTGTACTGCAGAACTCTGCAGACCGGTCCACTTCCTACCTATATGCTTTCCAAGAGTTAACTAGGACATCTGCTAGTTCTTGATTAGCACTAAGTGTACTTACACTTCCTGTAAGGCATATCTTTTTTTTTTTTTTTTTTTTTTTTTTTTTTGTCAGGAAATGTAAACTGAGATGTTAGGTGAGATTCACTTTTTCACAAAATATCTTCTGTGAACTACCTCCATACTGCTGAAGTTGTTGTGTGTTAATGAAGTGAAGAAAAGGGCAGGAGAGTGGAGGTGCAAAGAGGTCTGAAAAACATTAGATGTAGGAGGAAAGTTTTCTTGTCATAAAAGCAGCAGCCTTGTACTGTAGAATTCATCACAATAGAAAAAAAAAAAAAAAAAAAAAAAAAAAAAAAGAGATATCCAGTAGGCACTGGATAGGATAAGAGAGGCCTACAAAATCCATTCTGAGCAGCAGCGACTACAGTGTCTTTTTACTTAAAACTGGAGGACACTAAATGTAGCCCACATACAGGGCTTAGAAGCAGGGAAAACATGCTTAAACTGAAACACTCAGGTAAGCCATGAAAATTCTTATTACAGAATATTAGTAATGACAATAGATTGCACAGATTTAAAAGGAGGATCATGAAATTAATGGGAGAAAAATCTTTTAAGAACTATTGAATTCAGATAAACTCCCTCTGGCTCAGGGAGGGCCCTGAATTTCCATTTCAAGGAGTTCAGCTGTTCTGGGAAGCATCATTCCATGCTTTTTCTGCTTTGTATTCTTCCCTTGTCACCTGCTAATGATTGCTGCAAGACCAAAGATATTAGGACTAAACCATATAAGCCATTTTCATCTTTATGAAACTTTTAAAAATTACATCAATAGGACCAGGTTAGAAAATCTTCATTCTTTGTGGAGAAAATCTGTCAGCATCACTAGGATCATGTGTAATAATACTTGCTGCCTAATTGCTGTGAATGGCTTGGCTGTCTCCCTGCCAAAAACTTGTCAAGGTGAATTACTATGCTTGAGGAATAATATCTGCAGTGAGATTTTGAAATTATTCTAGTTCGGTTGAACACTGCCAAGCCAATCACAAAAGATGGATATAGCTAAAAACTATTTTAACTGAAGTATCAGCAAATGACATTTTATGCCATCTCTTAAGAAAAAAAATAAAAATGCACAATCTTAAATTTCCAGCCAGCTTGGCCAAGTCATTTTCTCATCTATAATGCTACACTCACTAGCTTAGATTGATTTTTCTCTTCAATAAATTCATTCTAAAATATGTATAAAATATGTTTCAATATCCATGCCATCAGTCTCAATTGTTCAAAAAAGGCTTTGATAAGATACAGCATATTGCTATAGAAATGCCAGAGTTCAGCTGAAAAACATTTGGGTTTTTCTCTGCCTTTTACCATCTGCCCACATGTTTCTTTGTACCGCACTTGTGGAAGTATTCTATAAAAGAAGAACTTGATTTAGGCATTGAAAGTTTAGTCTGAGAAAACTGCATGGTTCTATTTTTCTCCTTCAAATACTTACTGATTTAGTCTCTTAGAAATATTTGACATGCCTGACATGCCTCCATCTGGACTGAAAAAATCACAGCTGCCAAAGAACACAGATTCTTGCTGTCAGCTTCACGTATTACAGCTCATTTGACCAAGGGGACATAACAAGAATATTTTCTGCTTGCTGTTGTGTCTGTGACACTGAAATCCACAATGCCAAATCACATTTCCATTACAACTGCACTGTCTTCAGTGTAACTGTGTAAACCCATGATTTAATAAATCAAATAGAAAACCTGAAAGCCTGGTGTGGAAACACAGGAACTCCTTACCTGATGAGATTAGGATTTGAATAAGTAATTCCCAGCCATATGGTTGATTTCAAAGTCAAAGACAAGAAGTCTCTTCTCAGCTCAGAAGAGTTTATTATTATTATTATTATAGTTTTTAACATGTGATGTTGTTGAGCTGTAGGTAGAAAGTTAACTTCTGTCCAAGTCTGTTTGTCTTAATGCAGAAACAAATGGAGAAAAAACCCTCAGCAACAGAAAACTAAATGACAAATAAATATATTCAACATTAGACTTATCTGAATTCACCATACCTCAGAGCTTTTTTGTTTACAGTGCTGGAGCACATCAAGGCTTTGTTGCAAATCTGGAAAATAAATACAACCATAATCTGGATGGGATTCATCCCAGGGTGCTTAAAGAGCTGGCTGACATCATCGTGGGGCCTCTCTCAATTATTTTTCAATGATCTTGGGAATCTGGAGAGGTCCTGGTAAACTGGAAGCTGGCAAATGTTGTGTCAATTTTCAAGAAGGGTAAGAAAGAAGACCCTGGCAACTACAGGCCTGTCATTCTTATGTCAGTGCCTGGTAAAATTATGGAGAAGATGATTCTTGAGGCCATTGAAGCGCACCTGGGGGATAATGCAGTCATTGGTCCCAGCCAACATGGGTTTGTGAGGGGCAGGTCCTGCCTAACAAATTTGATTTCCTTTTTCAATAAGATCACCCATCTAGTCAACCAAGGGAAACCAGCTGATGTGATCTCTTTTGGACTTCAGCAAGGCTTTCGACACAGTTTCCCACAGGATCCTACTGGACAAAATGTCCAGTATACAGCTTAACAAAAACATCATCTGATGGGTAAGCAATTGGCTGATGGGCAGGGCTCAAAGGGTTGTGGTAAATGGGGCCACATCAGGCTGGCGGAAGGTCTCTAGTGGGGTCCCTCAAGGTTCTATCTTAGGGCCAATTCTCTTCAATGTCTTTATAAATGATTTGGATGTAGGACTAGAAGGTGTTTTGAGCAAATTTGCCGACGACACCAAACTTGGAGGAGTTGTGGACTCAGCTGAGGATGGAAAGGCCCTGCAGAGAGATCTGGACAGGTTGGAGAGCTGGGCAATCACCAACCGCATGAAGTTTAACAAAAGCAAGTGCCGGGTCCTGTACCTGGGACGTGGCAACCCTGGCCGTACATACAGACTGGGTGATGAGACGCTGGAGTGCAGCCCCGCAGAGAGGGATCTGGGGGTTGTGGTTGACAACAAGTTGAATATGAGCCAGTAGTGTGCCCTGGCAGCCAGGAGGGCCAACCGTATCCTGGGGTGCATCAAGCATGGCATCACTAGTAGGGCAAGTGAAGTCATCATCCCGCTCTACTCTGCGCTGGTGCGGCCTCACCTTGAGTACTGTGTGCAGTTCTGGGCACCACAGTACAAAAAGGACATTCAACTGTTGGAGAGTGTCCAGAGGAGGGCGACGAAGATGATGAAGGGCCTGGAGGGGGTGACGTATGAAGAGCGGCTGAGGCCACTGGGCCTGTTCAGCCTAGAGAAGAGGAGGCTGAGAGGGGACCTCATCGCGGTCTACAACTTCCTCACGAGAGGGAGTGGAGAGGCGGGTGACCTATTCTCCATAAACAACAGTGATAGGACCCGCGGGAACGGGGGCAGAGGAAGTTCAGACTAGATATCAGGAGGAGATTTTATACTGAGAGGATGGTTGCACACTGGAACAGGCTCCCCAGTGAAGTAGTCACTGCACCAAGCCTGTATGAATTTAAGAAACATTTGGAATGCGCATGAAGTCACAGGGTCTAAACTTTTGGGTAGACCTGTGCAGTGCAAGGAGTTGGACTTGATGATCCTTATGGGTCCCTTCCAACTCGGAATATTCTATGAATCTATGATGATTCTATGACAAGAGAGATGTTAGGCTTCATCCTCTGAGAACCAGGTGGTTCTTATCCAAAAAAATCTGTAAGTCTAGAGAATCTTGTTTAGGGTCTCCTGGACTGACAGGCCCCTCACCACACACTTGTCACTCTGAAATGCATATTTTCATTCTTCTTCAAAATATATGTAGTTTTTTATCCTGAAGCAACGATGACTAGTGGGACTTTTGTCCATCTAAGGCTGGAATAATTAAAAAAGTGAACCATCCCTGAATGTTAATTTTGTCCAGTCCTAATTATAATTCGGCAAACTGCATCTACTCCACTGAATCTTAAAGCCCAAAGCACGTGTTAGCTGCCAGTTTTGGACAAAACAAACATTACCAAAGTGAACCTGTGCTATGTTCTTTTCCAAAATAGTGCAAAATGTATCAGTGTTAGAGTGAAAAAATCCAGTGAAATGTTGTATTAAAATGTATTTTTCATGGAAGCCAAAATGGTTATTTTAAAGTTAATTAAACTAGTTTATCCATCAACAGGATCATTTCTATATTATAGATCTGTAACTAATCCATAAATAATAAACTTTCTAAAATGAACATACAAAGAGGACAAAGTTTCTTCATTACCCAGAACAAAGCAATGTTAGAGCTTGAAAGTTATCACAAAAGTAGAAGCAAAATCTTCCAGCCATCTCCAACCTTCTTATCACAATGGAGAAAAAAGATAGCCAACTCTTTTATCTTGTTTAACAGCAGCACATAAGTATTCAAATATAACATAAAAAAATACTATTTTTTTAATTAACAAAATCATCACATAATATATTAAAATAATCCCACAGAGATTTCCAAAAAGCTCACTCTGAATGTCAGCCCCTACTATGTGAAGTTCATATTGTGATTCATCTATAATATCAAATATTAGGAGATTTAATGTGAGTCCCTACTATACTGCTGAGAATTCTGAATCAACTTTCGTTTAAAAATCTGAGCCTTGTTAATATATTTCTTCCTTTAAAATTGTTGAGAGATTCACACACCAATCTTTTTTAATTTTAAAAGAAATGGATTAGGGAGAGCATAACACCAACTTCAACACGGAAGTTTTTATTGTGATGGGAGAAAATGTTACATTGTACAAGAAGATCATAGAAGGTCTTATAAATCTATTTTCCCAAAAAAAAGATTTCTGGATATTTCTCATGAAAGTCAGTGCTACTGTTCCAGTCTAAGTGTCTGATGAGGAGATTGGGCTTGTTTACTGTCTCTCACCTCAAGGGTACAGGAACAGGACAAAAGACAGTGCATAGACTGAAGGCCACTGACCTCTCCTCTTAAAGAATAATGACCAGAAGCCTAACTTGACATATTTTGTGAGAGGGGTGATTGTCTTACATAAATACTTTTTTTTTTTTTTTTTTTTGTGTGTGTGTGTGTGTGTGTGTTTCTGAAACAATAAGCACACTACCTTCTAGAGATACCATTCTTCATTTGTGTGTACAGAAATATTTGCGGTAGCACTAAGTAAAATTCAGTCTTTCCATCAGGCATTTTCTGTGCAAAATTTCTTGTATAAATTGAATGGATTTCCTTAGAATGTCTAAGATTTTAATACCTCCTTTAGTCCCAAATTAATGGGGGATAAAGCATTACTTTTTTTATTTTATTTTATTGCATTTTAGGTATTGCAGAACAGAATTGGAAATATTTCAAAATTTGGAGACTTCTTAATTTTTTTTGAAAAAATCAACCTGATCCACATTTATCTTCACAACATTGAAATCTACCATTTGCACAAGTCTACAAAACACTTCAATCATTTTAACATTCCATTGTATTCTTCCCATTTGGGTGTCCCTACCTCCATGTCGTTTGGATGCCTGATGCCCTTTCTTCTCCTTTTACATGAGCAGTAAGCTAGCAGGCAAATGTTCATCTTCTGTAAAACCCTGAGCATCATGCCTCCTTCAAGTCTGCTTGCAGCTCAAGGTGAAAGCACAAGAGTTCCTTATGGAAAGCAACAGGTTGCATGACAGAAGGCAGAGCCCTTCAGCAAGCCCACAGAAACGTAACATGGAGATCAAAACAATAGCTTCTATATGTCATTACACTTGTACAGCATCATGTTTGCACTGAGTGAGAAGTCAGAAATATTTAGGTCAGCTCTACATGTGCAGAACTTCTCTTTGAGTTAGTCTTACCCCAAGCATAAATAATAGAACTGAGTGTATGATAATTAAAAACAAACTGACAGATCAGCAATAGGTATGCATGATCATTGCTGTTAAACCAAAAGAAACCTTTTAGCTAAGCTCTATTTCCAGTCCTAATATGAAAATCTGCAACTTGGAAATAACTGGTTCCATATTTGGAGTGAAGTACAACACTAGCATTATGGCTGTAACAGAAAAGCAGAAATATATCAGACTTGCCATGAGGTCTTCTCTGAGCTGTACAACAAGCCTTAGGCATCCTTCCCTGCAGCCTTAGAGGCATTTATTTCCTTATCTATTATTTCTCCCTTTCCACCTGTCTCTTCCTAGTACTGAGCAGTCCTGGTCCGTCCATTTGTTGCAGGCAACTTAACTTTGTTTTTTAGAGAGGCAATTCTGAGGTGGTATGCTTTAGGTTGTTTTTGCAAAACTATGGTCTACTTATGCAATGTAAAGAGAAAGCAGCTGGCTGTAAGACCTTCTTCTGTTTGTCTGCTTTAGCAACATGGTAGGCCTTTTTTATGGCGAAACATATGTTTTGGCACTTATATATGATGCTACTGGTGTGGGGCTGAAACTATGAAGAACAAGTAAGAAAGGAATTGCAAGTTCAGCAAAACTTGGGTAATCTATTTATCTTGCCTCTCAAATCCACAGTGTAAATTAAGTGAAACTGTATGTCATGTCTTGGAAAAGGTCAACATCCTTTGTGGAAATTTGCAGTTTAATTACACTGTTAGTTAAATTAGAGGAACTAATATGACCATTAAGGTTTAGAAATTCCCGACTTCTTTTTATTTGTCTCATTTGGAAGATCAGTAAATACAAAAGAAAGACAACCCTCCACTCCCCATGCCTGTAATATGTCAAGTGGACATATTATAATTTGATCTTTTTCTTGAAATGACAGAAGTAACGTAAACGTTTGCTAGGCTTTTCTGATAATGGTGAGCAGCATCTTTGTTTAAAAGGAGATGGCCAATTCACTGGGTGGAAAAGAGGTCTGGCAAAGCTTTCTGTAATTTACTATGTGAGAATTTGTTTATTTTTTCTTTTTCTTTTTCTTTTCTTCATTGTTGAAAACCATTAACCTAAAATATCATCAAGCAGAAGATAGAGAAGGGAACTATTTAACTGACTAGGTGAACATCAGCTAAGTTTTTTTGGAACATCAGCCATTTCCAAAGGCTGGAGGATAACTTGATGAGCAACATTTATGTTGTAGTACTAAAGACTAGGTATCTGTCATTTCACTATTCTTCCCCAGTAAGAATAAAACTTTGTATTCTCCTTGGAGGATGGACAATTCTTCCCTTGGGAAGATAAAATCATTTAGGAAATAGTGGGATGAAAACTAAAGAGAAGAATATGTGGCACCGTTCTTCTTAAGTACATCAGTAAAAAAGGATGGCAATTTGCTTTGCAGATTTTTTTTTTTTTTTTTTTTTTTTTCAATTGTTTTGCAATTTTGCATTAAAAGCAACATTTTCTATGATGGAATGCTCCATTTTCTTCCAGATATTCAATATTTAAACCTCATCTGTGTTCAGATTCTTGCCTGTTGTTCTGTAGCTGCTATATTTCTAAAGAAATTCCCGTCTATAATTAACTGATTTTTGTTACTTAACAAACCTTCTTATGCAGCTTTGATTACAAACAATTGGACAGTTGCCACCAAATTTTTGCTTTGGAAAAATAAACACATCATACTTCTAAAATAGGAATTGCTAAACCATAAGTATTCACCTGGAAAGTGAGAGTTTTTAGAAAGTGCAACTGTCAGTTTATAGGCTTCACATGTACCTCAACCCCCTCTTCTTATGTTTGTTATATGTTAGCAGAATTTCAGTTGCATTTAAAAATCAGAGAAGAAACAAGAAAGAAAAGAAGAATTCAATGGCTTGGAAAGGGGAAACAAAAATATTTTGGAGTGTCTTGGAGTCAAAAAGAATAATTTATTCTGTCAATAATTTATTCTGTTGTCAAGAATCTTTTCCATCAAAAGTGTTCATAATCCATAGTACAGAATGACAAATATGATTTTTAAAAGTAATTTCAAAATTAAATATATATATATATATAACCTTTGAAACTCAAAACAGGTAAACTCACGTGTACACTACAGTGAAATTTTACCAAAACTGAAATGTTTTCACAGTTTGATTTGAAAACAGTTTTACATATTATTGAAATATAAATGTACATTATTTTGTTAAGGTTTCTCTAGTCTTCATTTTCTAGTAAATTTCTAACAATTTATCTTGTTTTTCACTGACACAACTCAAAAAGTGATTTTCTACTCAAAATTAGAGTAGGTCAAAATTTAATGTTAATATAGTTTACTGTTTAAATGTGTTTTAATTGGACTTTTAAAGAAAATTCAGTTTTCACTTAACCCTTCTAAATTTGGCAAAACAAAAATTTATTCTCTATTCTGAATATTTTTTCTCATATGGAGTATATATTCCAGGAACATCTATTCAATATAAGTAAGGAGAAGAAACTTTAGTATTGCTACTTTTCCACTGTTCATAAGTAATAAAATACAGAATTAGGCATAAATCGCCTGCATATTAGGTAGGTCTAGTTGACCATTATTACAATATATTCTATCTTCTGCTCTCATATACATTCTGCAGCCCTATAGATAGAACTGTATATGCTCTAGGAGGTCTCACAGTCACCTCTACATATACATGTAAAATAATTCTTTTTATTTGGATTACAATGTTCCCTAAATATTTGTCTTCATTCTTCCAAGATGCTTGAAAAATTGATCCTCATGAGAATGAAATAAACCAGCTTTTCTACACTTTATCCAAGCTAAATATTGAAATCCTTGCATTTAATCTAAATGTGTATATACTGGTGTTCTAGCTATGTCAAATCTTGTTGGCATATGTAAAATTTTAAAAGGTACACATATTTGATAGTTAGAGAGACTCCATTCCAGAATAATCTTTGGAACTTGTTTCTGAATAGAAAAAAAATACATTCTCAGTGTATTTTTACTACATCTCTGCTTCAGAGCATAATTTTGAAGTAATGATTTCCTTTCATCTGCAAAAGTAATTTAACTGCATGCCATGCCAGAAATATGTAATACAAACAAACAAACAAACAAAAAACCCATATATTTGGAGACCCAAATTGAAACCACAGAATCCCCAAAACCAAAGAGTTAAGGCTAAAGTTAAAAGAAACATAAAAAAATAAACAGTTCTTTCCTTACAAAACTTTAATGTGAATTATGACCTTCTAAAAAACGCCAACAAAAAAATTCTGGAAATTTAGATCTTTTGCTGGACTGAAATTCCATTGAGTTCAAAGAAAAGGATCACATTAACTTCAGTAAGCTTTATAGAAAGTCATTGATATTGTAACATATAATATCATAGTGATAGTAATGTAAAAAGGGACAGAGGCATTTGAAAATGTAGGTAAGCAGCTGGTATGACTGATGCTTTCACCTTTGTCTCTCAGAATAGGTCATCATATTCACAGAATATAAAGAATCCTAGAATGGTTTGGGTTGAAAGGGATCTTGAAGATCATGTAGTTCCAGCCCACCTGCCATGGACAGGGACACCTTCCAGTAGACCAGGTTGCCCAAAGGCCCATCCAGCCTTGGACACTTTCATGGAAGGGGCATCCAGAGCTTCTCTGGGCAACCTGAGGATGCACTCAGTCACACCTTCCAACTGACAGACCATTACCCCTGAGGAACACAAATCTTTACTGACCTCCACTAGGATATCAAGTTGTTGAGCACAAGTCTTTGAATGCTACCATCCAACCAATTCCTTATCTACCAAGTAGTCTATCAGTCAAATCCATGAAATTCCAATTTAGAGACAAGAATGTTGTGTGGAACAAATGCTTGGCACAAGAGAGGTAGATGACGGTTGCTCTTCCCTTTTCCACCATTGCTGTAAACTTGTCATAGAAGGCCACCACATTTGTCAGGCACAGTCTGGCCTTAGGGAAGCCATGTTGACTGTCTACTTGGGAGGATCTGTTCCATAATTTTGCTGGGCACAGAGGGGAGGCTGACTGGCTCATAGTTCCCTAGGTCTTCATTTTTCCCCTTTATAAAAATTGGAGTTTTTATTTTCCCTTTTCCAGTCATTGAGAACCAGACTGCCACAGTTTCTCAGATATGGTTTGTGGCTTAGCAACTTCATCCATCAGTGCTCTCAGTACTCTCAGATGCATTTCACAAGGTCCTATGGATTTATGCACATTCAGGTTCCTTAGATGGTCTCTGTAACATAGCATTCTCAGTAACTTGATAATCATGTATCTTAGATTTTTCATCTGAGAAAAATGAAAGGCTTTTTTTTTTTTTTTTTTTTTTTTTTTTTTTTTTTCATATAAACAGCCTTAATCACTTGTTTGCTCTTTAATGTAGTGTCTAGAAAAAATGCATTGTACAGGGCAAACTTAGAACAATAGCTGTCAAAATGTCTAAATGCCACATCCTTTTCAAAAACTTTCAGACTTTAGGTCTATTTCAGGAATTCTCTTCTTTAGTCTAAATGGTTGCTAGTGAAGACAGGTACAGTGAGATTCTGGATCTGCAGCAGCTGAGTATATCTCTGTTGATAATTCTACTTATCTATCTTCAGTATCAACAAATTTAGCAGAAGTTTGAAAAAATATGGTCAATTCTGTTTTTTATCTCATGGAGTGGTATCTTCAAACAACAACACTGTGATCTGTTTCCATTATTTACACAGGACACATGGTGGATCTTGTGTCAGGTTAGTATAGTGCTGAGTAGCTGTTTATCTATTTTTTGTTATAGCTAGTATCTATTTTTTGTTATAGCTAGTAAAATATTTCCATATGAATTTTCTTCTCTTTTCTTTTCTTGTAATTTCTTTCTTTCCCTGTTCCTATGAAAAAGTTGTGTCTTTCTTGAAATACTATTTCCTATCCCTTATTTTCAATTAAAATATTCAATTTATTTTCAGAAAATTATTATGAACATATTTCCGAGCTGTTTTCCAAATCCTGTGATTTTTTTCTCCCCTGTGCTCTGCTGAATATATGATGCACTCTGACAGTTTGAGGAATCCCTTCTTTGTGTTTAATAATTTGCCTGTCTTCCATTGGTGAGTTTTTTCACCAAGTTCCAGTCTTTTGGCATCCAGGTTTAGTATCTGTCCAGGTTTAGTATCTGTCCAGTGCTACCATGACATATATGATTTTTGTAAAGATTTTATTCTTAAGCTCTGTTTCAGGTCAGCTGCTGAAGAGTTTCCAAACAGTATCTCACCTCTGACTACATGGCCCATCAGAATAGGTTATAGGAGCAATCACTGGTGCAGACTTCAACTTTTTGCAGAATTGGGCTAAATCCTGTCAGTAGAAGGAAAAATTTCAGATTGGGGCAGAGGAGTAGGTTGTCTCTGAATAGGATTGGTATTTAGGATCAGTATTTAGAAGAGAGGTGGCAGAGATGCCCCATCAATAGATTCTACAGTACTGTACAGGAGCATCAAATGATACAGTTCTTGAAGACAAAATAATTATAATCATGATCATAATTTTCATATTCTGATTATCAGTGGGGTTGGTGTAAACATCTAAAACTGGCAAACTGCCAAATAAAAACAGAATTATACTCAATGCAAATGCCAGGCACCTGATGTGGCTAAAGGTGAGAAAAGGAAAGCAGCAGCAAAATGTCCACATCTTTAACAAACTGCAGGGGCACATTGGGGAATAACCACTGTGTAGGTAAAAATGAGATTTTAATTCTGTCCAAAAGGCCTTGAAGTCATAACGAAAATTATCCGCAGGTACAAGTTTACATGGATGCAAAATCTCTCATTTTGTTGTCTTTGAACATTAGTTTTACCAAAGAGATTTTCTAATTAAACTGTAACAGTAGGTTTCTTACTTAAAACAGCTTTAGAATGACAAATGGTTATTAAAGCTTAAAGGCCTTTTGAAGGAATAAAACTTTTGAGGGTTTGGCTAAGAAGTGCGGGTCAGCCTTGAATGAATGAGAAGACACGTTCAAGCTCAGCTGCAGGCTAAACTGGAAACAAAATCCTCATTTAGCATTATAAACAGTTTTGACTTCTAGAAGAACGTGTCCTTCTCTCAACTCTTCTAACATAAAAGCATACAATTCCTGCTCTGGGACAGAATTTTCCGACTGATTTTACTGATGGTGAACTAAAGAACAAGGAAGACATGCATTGAATGTATGTCTGCACAGACATCAGAGATGCCAGATTAACACACTGCTAGAGTGGCAGACAGCTCTTAAGAGCAGAGCCGCAAACAACAAAAAAAAGTAGTTTCTATAAGTGTAATTAGAAAATCAAACAGAGCATGCAAAGATTTACTACTGAGTATCATGATAATTGATTTTAGCCTATTTGAAATAAAACAAAACTATTTTATTGAAATCATCAGCATAAGAAAATATTTGTTTTCCAGTAAAAGCTATAATTTTTAAAAGCTCAAACCTAACCTTTTCAATCAAACCATAATAACATCTTTCAAAGTGTTTGTGTGGGGTGGGAATGGGCAATGTTTTCAAACCAATACAAAATTACTAAAAAAAGTTTGTTTGCCTGTTTGTTTATTTTAATGATAAAAGAAAGCCAAAATCTCTAACAAAAATTAAAAATGTCTATGGAAAACAATTCGATGAGCACTTGTAATAACTCAGAGACCTCACACATTGTAAGGAATTAGCACGGAAAAATAGAATCAAAATTATGAAAGAAAGAGGGAAAGAGAGGAGAGAGAGAGAGAAAGAGAAAGACAGAGAGGAAGGAGGGAGGGAAGGAGGGAGAGTGGGAGGGAGGGAGGGAGGGAGGGAGGGAGGAAGGAAGGGAGGAAGGGAGGAAAGGAAGGAGGGAAGGCGGGAAGGCAGGAAGGCAGGAAGGCAGGAAGGCAGGCAGGAAGGAAGGAAGGAAGGAAGGAAGGAAGGAAGGAAGGAAGGAAGGAAGGAAGACGGTTCTGCCTTGTAGTTTGGGACCACAATTAGAGCACATGCAGTAGCAGTGAACAGTGCAGTGAGATGTGAGAAGCAGTGCTGCAAGATGGCCGTGGTGGCAGAGGGGACAAAAGCCCTATCCCACACATCCAGGCACCAAGAGAATGAGGCATGAGGTTGTGTTATGACCTCATAGTGTCTAACCAATAAGATAAGACCTAATGTGAATACATCTGCATGCTCTGCAATCCCATGTCTGGCAACACGAAAAGCACTGCGTAAACCTGCAAATGTCGGACCAGGTTGCATAATCTCCCATCAGACAGATGAAAACATTGTAATCAAAGGCACTGCACTCTTCTGTGGAAGTCAGGTGGTTCACTCAAAGAGCCTGCAGACATAAGTCTGAAGATGAATCCCTTTTAGCCAAAGCAAAAGCCCTGACTTCAACAAGCTGTGGATCAAGACTGTGCCCCCTATCAGGGGGAAAAGTCCTATGTACAAGCATGTGGGATGGAACAAAGATGGAGATATGATAGCTGAAATATGCCTTTGGCACTAAAGACTTCATTGCTGGCTGAAAACAAAGTCTGTGCCAAAGTCTGGGGTTCTACTACTCACAACATTTTTTCAGTCCCCTATCAAGATGTACCTTATCCAAAGGAATGCTGAGAGATGGTAATCTAACAGCAATTTCGGAACTAGATGGTTCAGTCTAGCACTGCCTTGTATGCCCCTAGCAGTCGCCATCAGAAAGGTCACTTTTGTAGAAGACAGTAACAAATACAAATGAGAACAAGAGGTCTACCAAAGAAACAGGGCCCCAGAAGGAAGACAGCCATAGGCAAATAGGGCAGACTCCAAATCCATTATTTTATTGGTGGTACCACTAGATGGTATCCATTCTCCAACTTTCCACATTTTTTTTTTTCACTAGTTGCTTTGTCAACCTGCAGTGGCACAAAAGTACTTGTACTTATCCTGACTAAACCTAATCAAGAATCAAGTTTATTTTTTTATTTTTATTTTTTTATTTTTTAAAATAATATATTTGCTTCTGCTAGACCTCATATATATGACAAAAAATGCAAAAGCAATCAGATGCATCCATTGCATCTGACAAAGCTAATTATTGTAGAGCTCCCTTGCCAGGAACACGGCTTGACAGCCAGGTCTGCTAGCAGTGTGTTTCAGCCTATGAGTTCTTTGACAGTCATCTGGGAAGTGTGCTGCCAGAGAAACACAAAGGATGGTGCTGCACAAAGCAAGAGGTGAGTGAAGAGCCTGGAATTCAACAAGTAAGGTGCCTAAACCCATCTTTCAAACTAATGTTCCCCATTTAAATGCAATATTAAGCAACAACAGTCAAAAATCTTTGCTTCCTCAGCAGGAGTATCAGCTAATGGAATGACTGAGGAATTATCACTCAGCTGGTTTAGATTAGAGCGAGCAGTTTATACTTTCTGGCTAATAGAGTAACAGGTGGACTCTGTTTATTTTTCATTCAAGGAGTTCTTTGGAATTAACTGTAAATTACCCTAATGCTGCTTTGACTTTAATGATTTTACTTGGAAAACATCTCTTTAAAGTCCTTCACCTTAAAAGCAGCATAAGCAAAGGCTCTGTTATTTTAAGTAAAGTTATTACAGCGTTCTGTTCCCACTCCCGGGGTATTTCTTCAGAACTGTAACACATAAGAATACTTGCTGCAAAATAATAAAGTACGTGTTTTCTGCAAAATACTAACCTGAGTTCCAGCAGTTTTTTTTTTTTTTTTTTTTTTTTTTTTTAATTTTTTTTTATAATAGATTTTTATTTGTTGTTTTGTTTTTTATAAATTTGCAAT
>NW_023305573.1:15671-21483 GCF_011077185.1 Oxyura jamaicensis
CTTAATAGAATGCTGTGGTAAGACAATAATTTGCTTTACAAATGTGTGTTCTTCATAAACAGAAAGATTGGTTATTCTGTCTATAAAGCAAGGAACTGTTTCATCTTCACTGCTTTCTCAGCTTTGTCAGTCTTACTGTGGTGGTTTTACCGTGCTAGGCAGTTGAACACCACAACCGCTCTCTCACTCCCCCTCCTCAGATGAGGAGGGGAAGAAGTAAAGGAAAGAACAACTCACGGGTTGAGATAAGGATAATTTAATTAAAAAGGGGAAATATATATATATATATATAATTAAGGAAATATTATTAGTAATTAAACAATTCAACTAAAGGGAAAAAAGGGAAAGGGGAAAAGGGAGGGGGAAAGGGAATAACAAAACAAAACAAGTAAAGGCTATGTGGAAGTGCAGAGGAAAGAAATTACTCTCTACTTCCCACAAATGAGCGATGCCTGACCACGTCCTTGAAGCAGGGCCTCAACGCACGTAGCCGGTGTTCGGGAGGAGGACAGACGTTTTCGCAACGAGAGCCCACCCCTCCCCTCTTCTTCCTTTTTCCACCTTTTATTGCTGAGTGTGACATCATATGGTATGGAATATCCCTTTGGTTGGTTTAGGTCAGCTGCCCTGGTGATGTTTCTTTCTCACTTTTTGCCTACCCCCTAGGAGGGTCAGAGAGAGTCCTGATGCTGTGCCAGCACTTCTCAGCAGCAGACACAACACTGGTGTGATTCCACTGCTGTTCTAGCTACAAGTGCAGAGCGCAGCACTGTATGGGCTGCTGCAGGGAAAGGTAGCATCCCAGCCAGACCCAGTACACTTACTCAAGCTTTAACAGGAAACAAGGAAGAGGAATTTTTCTAGAAAGATGAGGTGCAGCACTGCTACAGGTACAGGGAAATCATACTATAAAACAGTTCACAGTGCTCAGACCTAGGTCTCACTCCTTCCATAGCGGACTGAAAGAAACCAAAACCTTGGATCAACAGTATAACTCTCAGCAGCTTGCCAGTTATGACTCTGGTTAAGCAAGACATTGCAGTTGACTGTGGAAGTCCATGAGGCATCTCTGATTCTGGCAGGTTAGAGAAAAAGAAAGTTTATCAGAGAAGCAGTAGCCTGTTGCTAGTTAGTAGTTAGTGCAAAAGTGTTGTGAGTTAGACAAAGGGAAGAGATTGTGTAAAGTGTTTTAGACTTCATGCTTAGAATCAGTGATCATGATCACAGAACCATAGAACTTTCTGAGCTGGAAGAGGCCCATGAGGGTCATTGATTCAAACTTTTTGCTCCACAAAGAACTGCCCCAAAAATCAGCTCTTATGTCTAAGAGCTTTGTCCAAACACTTCTTGAACTTCAGCAGTCTTGGAAATGTTACCTCATCAAACTATTAGAGACATAAAACTAATAGAGAGTGTCCAAAGGAGACCTACAAAGATGATGAAGGGTCAAGAGGAGGTCAATATGCTCCATATACGAGGAGCAGCTGAGGTCCCTTGGTTTGTTCAGCCCCGAGCACAGCAGGCTGAGGGGAGGCCTCACAGAGACCTGCAGCTCCCTCACGAGGGGAGCGGAGGGGCAGGCACTGAGCTGTGCCACTCTTTTTTTTTTTTTTTTTTTTTTTTTTTTCTGGGGACCGTGACAGGATCCGAAGGAATGGCATGGAGCTGGGACAGGGCAGAGTCAGGCTGGGTGTTAGGGAAAGGTTCTGCACCCAGAGGGTAGTGGGGCACTGGGACAGGCTTCCCATGGCAGTGGTCATGACACCGAGCCTGCCAGAGTTCAAGAAGCATTTGGGCAATGCTCTCAGACACATGGTCTGATTTAGTCCAGGAGCTGGACTTGATGATCCTCATGGCCCCCCTCCACGTAGGAGGAAAGTAAAAGGCCATAAAGAGCAGGCTCATGTGATATTCATAAATCATATTGTTCTGAAGACTTACCTGTCCCGTGACAGTCTGTCTCAAGCTTTCTCTACTACTTTCATAATACAAAAGTCACTTGTATACTTACCAGCAACGTTATGTCCCTGCACCATCAATCTGGAATGAAAAGGGGAACAAGGGTGCCTTGCAAGTGCCTTCATCAAGTGCCTACAGACCTTTGTAGGATTACATTGATTTATTCCTATTCTGGAACAAATTTTGAGAGCATGTGACAATGACAAACAGCGATGTACTCACTTCTTACATACTAAACACTAAAATTCATAAAACTCATTTAAGGACCACTTACTCGGCAAAGAAACTGATGTGCTCTCATCCCCACCCCCGGTTCAGAGAAGCAAATGGAATTTTCCAAATCCTCACCAAAACTGTGAACTAGCTTGACTCCTTTGTAGACAAGATACATACCTCATCTCAGTCTGAGGTGGTGTCCCAGCAAATCTCAGCTGATTTTCTGATGGCTAATAATAAGCATGCTCCAGCTAAGGATTTCCTACATTTGAGTTAATCATGGAAGCTGTGTTCTATGATCTTCTTTTATGATAGCTTCATACTGAAGTGCATCTTCATACTGAAGCTTTGAATGAAGCTTTTATCATACTTTTTTGCTCATTTGCTCAACTTGGTAATTTTTTTAAGCACTCTCCAAGTCATCCTGCTCTCTTTGTGAAGTTGGCTTGAAATTGGCCAATGGGTCCTGAAAGTCATAAGAGAAGAGTGCAGACTGATGTTCAAGACAGTGAGACAGACACGACAGTGAGACAGACACAGCACATGGTAATTTTTCCTTTGGTTTCAGGATGAAATGCTGATGTGAGACAGCAATTACAGAGAAGGCTACAAAATGCAACAACAAACATACAAACAAACAAAACTGACTGGTTTTGCTTACTTAGATATTAACTTAAACCCCACAGACCAAAGAAGTGCACTGCTCCAGTGACAATGGCTTGGAGTTGTATACTCAGCATCTGTATATATTTCCTTGTTTTTTTACACCCAGGTGTTGGTGCAAATACAGTCCAAACACTGCAAAATAATACATAATAAAATAGTTGGTACAATGCCAGTGATGCCAAATACTTCTTACCATTTGAGAGGAAAAAGAAGGAAGGAAGGCAGGGTATCTCAGACTGTTCCTTTCCTCATGGAGAGAATAGCTATGCTTACATCTTTGTGTTAAGCCACGACTGCTCTCTCTCTCTCTCTCTTTTTTTTTTTTTTTTTCTCTTTTTAAGCTCTGACTAGAGACATATCTAAACATCTACAAAAATTCTATTCAGCTGGACAGAGGAAATTTTTAAGCTCTGAGATCAACGTAAATCACTTGTAAATATAAATCACAGAATCTGCCTTAGCTACTCCTCCAATAGGTACTGAAATTCCATGATTTAGGAAGAGAAAGTATACAAGATACTGCAATTCCTTAGAATTTATTTTAGGAACCAAAAATAAAAATAAAATAAAATTCACTACCTAAAAGTGGGTTTTGTGGTTAGCTTTACTTCAAAGAAATGAAGTTGTTTCCTGCATCTAAACAAAATACCATCATTCTTTTGGCGTTAGTCTAACCTCTGGATTACAGGCTTTCATACATTAAAGCTGTACAGAACCAGCAGGTAGTGCATGAAATATGAAATCTGCTACTGTCTGGAATCCTCTTCTAATCGTTTTACTACTGGCAAGCTGCGGAAAGAAAATAAGGGAAACAAAAACAAAAACAAAAAAAAAAACAAAAACAAAATAAAACAAAAGGAAGTGATATACTAGGAAGCAGAATGATGTAACAGATATACAGATACTCAGGATATTTCTGTCCATATTTCCTTCATGAGATGATTTACTGACTTTCTCAAGAATCCCAAGTTCCTCTGTCTTATACATTTTTTTTGAAAGTCTTCATTTAAAGTTAGAAGATCAAAGCGCGCAGAGGAAGTGCTTGGCCACTTACCACTTGCATTTCTTGAAGATAAATAATACTGCCAGGTGATCCAGGGCTTCCAACAAGGAAACAATTTGTATGCTGTGTTTTGAAAGGGAGTGGAGTGCATGCCAATAGCAAATAGTCTGCACTTATCTGATATATTCCTCAAATGAATAGCTTGACACTATTCAAAAAGATGAATAACGTGGACCACTCAGGCTTAAAAAAGTCAATCTGTACTTTCTCTGACTGAACAAACGTGGGCTGTGTCACCCCAATATATTTTATCCCTATGCCAAATATTTCACTTATCCATATCTACCCTACATATCCTGGTAGCATTAGCCCTGGGTCTGAGTAATAATATTGTTGTATCTCTATTTACTTAGCTTGTTCATTATTATTAGGACAGAGTGTCTGAAGATCACAAGCAAAATTAGAGAACAGACTGGACAGTGTACAGTTTGAAAAGATCTTACTGCCAGACCAATATCATCTCTGAACTCCAGTTGTGGCATATGCATCAGCCTACATGAAAATCTGGAGAAACTGTTCCATAAAAAGATTGAGAGATTATTCAAGCTACGGTTACGTGAAAGATATTACTTCTAATATAAGATAGTTCTTTAATCTAGTTGATAAAAGCTTAACAAGATACAACAGGTGAAGCTAGACAGATTCAGACAAGAAGTACTAATTACATTATTAAGAAAGGGTGGCTAACCATTAGAACAACATATTTGTGCCTGTGCTAGATGAATCCTAATTTATTCAGGGTAAAATTCTGTCTCCAGTTAGAGTCATCAAGAAATTTGGGAGGCACGTTGTACATATGCCTAAAGGATGGGCTTCAACCCAAAAAGAGGGTATGGGATTGCTGGAGAAATCATAGGCATATATGTGAGACATATTTCAAGAGTAGAGATCAGGTCACTGCGATGGTCTGGTGTTATCTGAAACTCCTTGAATAGTAAAATGTGGTTATCTTTGCTGTCTGTTATAGCTACCTGTTTGAACAGGGAATATCTGAAGGAAGCACTCAGAGGAGAAAGAAAGACAAAATGGCTTGTCTAGGATGAAAAATATAGCATCATCATGATTAGATTTCTTTACTCTCTGCTCTGAGAATAGATGTTCTCAAGTAGACCATGCTGTCTCTGTGGCTGGTTATGCATGTCTATGGAACATCGGACTTGTATGAAAACTGCTAGTCATTTCATTAATTAGAATCCTGCAGGAGTTTTTTTTTTTTTTTTTTTTTTTTTAATGGGCTAGATCTGTTGTTATCTGACTTCTAATCTGTTGTGGCTCAAATCTGTATTTTGTTGCTGAAAGGTAATACATTCAAACACATTTCTACACATATTTATTTAAGTTTTCCTGAAGTTTCAGCACCTGGGTCCTTTAGGTTCTATCAAGAACAGTACAGTTAGACTGTAATTTGTTTTAGAAACAGCATTTAGAATTCTTTGGAGTACTTCACGAAGTCCCATTATCAGAGTGGTAAGATAACATACTATTACTAAACAGAACAAGATGACATGTTTGATATGCCCCTGGGCCATAGTGGATTGCCTTGGTTATGTGATATGAATTTTCTTTCTCCTATTATTCCATGCATTTTCATGCATGCTAAAATATACTCAGGAATATTGCAGTTGTGCTACTCTTTGTAGTTGTGGCATTCTAAAATAGGAAAACAACAACAATAACAAAAGAAAGAAGTCCACATGGGAGGTGTTATCTTTGATGAAACAGCTTCCATCACTGGAAGAAAAATTTTCAGGCTTATAAGTCTTTTACCTTCCATCTTCAAGAGATATCAAGGTGTACTGGGTCTGGCTGGGATGCTACCTTTCCCTGCAGCAGCCCATACAGTGCTGCGCTCTGCACTTGTAGCTAGAACAGCAGTGGTATCACACCAGTGTTGTGTCTGCTGCTGAG
>NW_023305573.1:21493-27916 GCF_011077185.1 Oxyura jamaicensis
TAGCCTTTACTTGTTTTGTTTTGTTATTCCCTTTCCCCCTCCCTTTTTTCCCTTTAGTTGAATTGTTTAATTAATAATAATATTTCCTCAATAATATTTTTTCTCTCTAATTAAATCATCCTTATCTCAACCCATGAGTTGTTCTTTCCTTTACTTCTTCCCCTCCTCATCTGAGGATGAGGAGTGAGAGAGTGGTTGTGGTATTCAGCTGCCTAGCACAGTAAAACCACCACACTCGTCCACAAGGATGCTAATATCCTTCTCTGACATGATGCTTTCCAATCAGTCAGCCCTCATTCTGGGTAGGTACATGGGTTTATTTCTTCCCAGGACAGGATTTGGCCTTTCTCTTTGTTGAACATAATGAATGTGTTGAACATTCCTCTGTGTCCAATTCTCCAGCCTTTTGGGGTCCCTCTGAATGGAAGCACACCCTTCTGATGTTTCTGCCACTTTTCTCAGATTTGCATCAGCAGCAGACTGACAGAGGGTGCACCCCGTTCCACCATCCAGGTCATTAATGAAGAGGTTAAACATTATTGTCCCAGCACTGAGAATCACAGAATAGTTGAGGTCTGAAGGTTCCTCTGGAAACCATTTAGTCCACTTTCCTCAGCACACACTGCTTGGAGTAGGGTCAGTGACAACATATTGTTCAGGACTTTGTCCAGTTTGGATTTGAGTAACCTACTCTAGTGTTTGACTAACCTCGCAGTAAAAATGGATTATTTACATCTACGTCAAATTTCCAGTATCTCAATTCATGCCTGTAACCTCTTGTCCTTTCACTCGCCATCACTGAGAAGAGTCTTGCTCTGTCACTGTTACTGACCCTAGTGAGATTCATGCTGGTTGGTAAGATCCCTGTCAACTCTCCATTCTCCAGGCTGAATGGTCCCAGATCTCTCAGCTTCTCCACATATGAGAGATGCTCCCATCCCTTAGTCACCTTTTGTGGCCACTGGCTGGAATGCCAAAATTTTTGTGTGTGTGAAACACAGACATTTTTTTATTGGTCATGATAGCAGTACAGGTGCTAATGTGAATAACTGTGGCATATTTACAGGGACAGCCTCTTCAGCAGCCAAGTCTGTTTAAGAGCTGCATCTTCACTTGCTCAATTCCTGCTTCAGGCATGCATCCCGTGCTGGTTGTCTTTCATCTGATCACGGCACCAAGATGCACCAAAGGACAATGTAACTGACAGGCACTGCAGTGAAACCATCCAAGGCCCCTTTGCCTTGAGTCGGTGTGTTTACTGTGATACCTGCCACAACTTCTGCATGGGGCCCAATGACACTTCAGGGTTTCTCTGGGGTAGAGTAGTTTCACAAATGTTGATGATCCAATAATGGAATTAAACTGGAAAGAAAGAGACAACAGCCAGGACCCAAGAGGCCACAGCCTCATTACTGGACTTCAAAAGTACTGGAAATGTTTCTGGAATCTTCATCGAGATCCAGACAATGAAGGCAGTGCATATCTAGAGCCTTCTTCAGAGTTTCATCCATCATTAACACCCTAGCTGGCCGCACACTCACTCATCACACATCAGCAGTACCACCTTCCTTTGTACGCTCTGCATTTCATTCATGCCTCTGATCACAGAAATTGCATACATAAATATTCTGCATGAAGGTTAGGACTCATTTCCAGGTAAAACTATCAGGTTCTTAAGCTTAAATGCCAGCTACCTCTTCCTACAGGAGGTTTGCAGTCTGAACTAGCATTTGGAACCCATCTGTATATTTCCTTCTGAAAAACAAAGAAGGGGTACACATTAACGTCTGGAAAGAAAAAAATGAATAACAACAGGAGAGAAAACACTTATTAAAATCAGACCATGATTTTTAATGAGTTGTGCCGAACCATTCTGTTCGAAACTGAAAACAGAACACTCCCACAGCCCACAAAGAGTCAACACATACTTTTCACACCATGTTAGATATTAGATGGGAGACAGATGACTTAGTTATCTTCTTTAACGCACTCTTCAAATCTTTGGCAGTAAGAGCAGCACAAGCTCTTAGTTTTACTGCGAAACACATCTTGTTGTTTTCTTTAATGTGCTGTGGACTGTTGTAGAGCAGTGCTGTAAAACAGGAAAACCCACCTGCAAGGACAAAAAATACGTGGATGTCCTTCTGACTCATGAACCTGGCAAAACACAATCAGTCCTCATAATATATATATATATATATATATATTATTTTAAAGCAGTAATAATTAACCCTCACTGATCACAAAGGGGATCAGCCAGCAAAAAATAACATAACTCCATTGACTTGAACAGAGAAGTCAGTACTCACAGAACTCAGGGGAAGAAGCCACATTAGATTTTGTTTCAACAAGATGAAATGTAGGCCACTGCAAGTTTATTGCAGAAGATCCATTGGACTTAACGGGACCAGAAATATAAGGTGTGAGTAGGTGTGGCAGAAGTCTCAGGAAGCAGTTTGTTAGGTTTCAGGTGTGTTCTGGCCCTACCCAGCCAGGTGGCATGTGGACATCTGCTTTTCTGTTAAGGACATGCCACACAAAATTAAAGTGAATGAAACAAAAGGAATTAAGTACATTATTAGCATCAAAAAGCATAAATTATTACATTCAAAAAATAGTTCATCCTATTGGAAATCTTGAGTTTGGGGCAAATATTTAAAATTTCTTCAGACCCTTTTGTAATTTCTACTGATTTCAGTCTCCAGAAGGAAACCCAGCACATTTCTGTCAGGCAGTCCTAAAACATACAAGTAGCTCCTTTGTTACTGGGATGAGATGCATGTATCGACACAGTACCCTCCTCCTTAGTTGGTACATTTGCCTTCCAGTGAGTATGCTACACACACTGAAATGTCCTCTATGTTAGTATCAGCAAGCAGAAACATCCTATACTGTAGTATCTTTAACTTCATGGAGAGGCTGTGACTACCATTAGCAAAGATAACCACTTTCAGCCCAAGACCTGGATAGTGTATGTATAACACAACAATGGTACCAAAGAATGCACAGAACAAGTCAATAAAATAAAATAAAATAAAATAAATTAGTAGGCTAAGCTTTAGCAACAATTAAAGCAAGCTCTGTATTTTGGTATTTTTTGATGGTTTATTGTTATTCCCTTTGAAATTGTAAATGGATTTGGACTTTTTCAACAAGTTATTAAGCACTACTGAGTTATTAGCACCTTTTGGAGAATTAAATGACTTCATCTACACAGTATTTGTCTCCGTGGCAACAAAACTTTAGTATAACAATACTTTAAAATGTGCTGTATTTTATTTCCTTTATGTCTTAGCGAAAGACATTAACTAGAAAGAGTCATGTTGGAATGGTGACTTTACTGTAAATCATTTCATAACCATGAGTCTTTGAATCTCTAGACTCACTCCGCTTTCAATAAACTTTACAAGAAATTTCACATTGCAAAAAGGCAATAATTAAGTGAATAGTATATGTATGAATCATAACAAAAGAGGATTAGAAAATCTAAAATGCTTACAAAAGAATACGTTTTACAGTTCATACTTGTTTTCTAAAAGGAAAGTATTTGAATGAAACAGTATAGCTTTAGTCAAGAAATTCCGAGGTAGGATTTCCATTTACAACTGTTACAGCGGCATTTAAATCAGTCAGGTCTGCTGACTTCCACTTGCTGACCATCTGCTGTTTTGCCAGCAGATGTGATTTTCTGAAAGATGTTCAGAACTTTTCTTATATATGAGTATTGGAAAAGCCTCTGTGATTTCGTGGCACTCTGCACAAAGATCATTAAGTAAAAAAATGCAATGGCATTAGGTATTTGTAGTAGCGCTGTTACATCCTTTAGAGAACTGTTACTTAAAATATTACTATCAATAAGTATTTATTAATAGTTATAAGTATTAATTAATTATTACTTATTACTTAAAGGTATCAGATTCTTAGCTCTCAGGAACCCTTTCAAATGAAAGGCATAACTCCATATTTCAGGATTTGATGTTCATAGCTCACACTTCTGCCTGCCTGCCTGTCACAAGGCAATACAGCCTTGTTCCTCCTCTGTGATTGTTCAGCTGCCAAATCCACAGCTTGTTTTTAAGTAACTGTAAAAATACACCATTGATCAGGACCTCAAGCAAACACACTCTAGAAGAAGTGGCACTATACTTTGCTTTCCTTGCAGACACTATCCTGGATGGAATGAACATTGATGCAGGTGAAACACAAGGAGGCATGGAAGACCTGAATCTGTATTGTTTATGCTTCAGTGAACAACAAAAGATTCAAGATGACTGGTACAATTTTCTCCAGTGCTTTTCAGGTGGTTTTAAACACCATTCAGCTGGAAATTCTCATTTGACAGTTTGACTATTTATACCAATTCTTGGCATACCCTCCTCTATATTGATATAACACATTCATGGACATTTTTCTTCAGTTTTCTACCATTTTCTGTCTGCAGAGATCTTTTTAGACTAATTTTTTCATTTATGTTTTCACCAGGTATTTGTTAGTCTTATTCTGTGTTAATGTGAGTATGTGTGCTATACTGCTGTGTTTCTGAAGAGTGAAGTTCAACACTTGACAAAAACAAGAGCTTAAGAGTCTTGGTTAGTAACCATGTAAATGTATTTTTAATGTTAAAAAGCAAAAGTGGTGCTTTTGCACTACATACATAAGTATATACTACATATAGTATATACTATAAACACTATATATCTAGTGTTCATACCTGAAGCCCTGTATTTACTCTTCCCTGCTGTATATCTCCACATCAAGGACATATAAGTCCTATAACGAAATGAAATCAAATGGAAATATATAGGAGGAAAAAACAATTATTGAATAGGCCATCGTAAAGGCAGACCAGTAATATTCCTTCATGAATGTGATATTCATGTGTGATCCTTGGTTCTTTTTCTAGAAGAAAAACTGCTCTTGAATTCTTATCCACAAAACAGAAAAAGGTAGTTTTAGAGAGGTGTAATCACTATTCCTTTTGCCATCACTAAAAAACACATCTGTTTACATTACTATTCCCTATATTACACATTTGACTGGCTTAAGAAGACAATTTGTATTGTAAAAGGCTGCGCTCTTGTGAACACTCTTTGTGCACTCTGAAGACATTATATTCAAAAATGTATTAAAGTTGATACATGGGGAAAATCAGAAGGCAGAACTCAGAAAGGGTCCCATACATTTTTAAGTATATAATTATCCAGTCTTACACTATGCATATTGTGAAATGTGTTTATTTGATTCGTGTCAGTATGGAACAATGCTAGGGCCGCATGATGAAATATAAGCTCCTATTTAAGAAAAACAGAGTGATTAGTGTACATAGTTCTTGTATCATGCAAAGGAAGGCTCCAGCAATTTGTGTAAATAGAGGGTTTGAAGGGCGAACATTGAGACTCTAGTCTGGGAGATAAGAGGACCAAGGAGTTTTTAGGAAACTACTGACTTTTGCATGGGACGCTGCCCAAGCCTCTGATATCCGGCAAGGAGATCACCAAATAAGGAGAAAGGGGGAGTTGAAGGACGACCGAAGGACAAAGCCTGGGAGGAAGACTACAAGCCTTCAGCACAAGAGACCCCCAGAAAGACCACCAGAGACTGATACGCATGCATCCAGAGAGGGTTTGGATTCCGGGAACTAATTATAATAACCCTGCCTTTTCTCGGAATAGTGATGAATATGTATTAGCCTAGGAGCATAAAAATCAGCCACCTGATGTAACAGGTGTGTGTCCTGGTAGAGCAGAGACTCCTGGCACACCCAGCGCTGTTTGCTTGCCTCTATTCGCTTAATAAATCACAAAAATCCTATTTGGGACTTAATCATTTATCACACATATATAGCTCAGTCTGTCCACTGAGATTTTGTGTGCTACAAGCACTTCACTTATCCTGCTTGCAGGACCATGCTGTTGTGCTTCCTCAATGTCTGTGTGTTGTGTTGACTTTTCAGAGTGCAAGGCCCTGAATCCACTAACACTAACTTATCTCTCTATGATTTCAAGTTAGACATTCAATCAGAAGATGGGAAACATAGGTTCAGTTTTCTCCAATTGCTTGAACCAAATTAATCTTGGCTTCACCTTGACCCACCTTAAGTGGATCAATAAAGTCTGCAGGAGGTATCTCAAATCTTTCTTCTCTCTCATTTTGGTTGGATTTTAGCTGAGTCCCCAAGTTTTTACAGATATTCTTGTGTCCCCAGATCTTCTTACGAAGAGGCTAACATAGCGCCAATCTAACTCTGAGGCATAAATTCCATCTGGGGAGTCAGCCATTTAATATTAGAGTCTACTTTTGAAGTTTTTTTTTGTTGTTTTGTTTTGTTTTTCCTGGTCCTTGTTTTCTTTTTTCTTTTAATGGTTTTGCAATCCCAAACCAGTAAAAGTTACCACCAGCACCAACAAAAAAATGAAAGAAGAA
>NW_023305574.1:0-8754 GCF_011077185.1 Oxyura jamaicensis
CCTCTCCTCTCCTCTCCTCTCCTCTCTCCACTCTTTTTCTCCTAGCCCTAGAGCTAGAGCTGCCACATGTAGCAGCTGCTTTCTTTTTGACAATTCGTCACTCATGAAAAATGTTTGCAAGCACTTTGGATAATTTCCAATTCATTCTTGCAGGAAATGAGGATTTGCTTCCTCACTTGGGATACCTGCTGCTAGGTTTATTCACTAATAAGCATGATAAATGTTTTAGCCTTTGATCAGTGCTAAATTAACAAGTTAGCTCCATAGAAAAGATATCTTTGAGGCTCAGGGGCTCAAGACAGCACATGAGTTCGAAAGATGATTGATTGTCTTGCTGTGAGAAATTTCTATTAAAAATAAATAAATAAATAAATAAATACTACAATTAAATTAAAAGTGAAAAATATCTAGCTTCCAAAGAAGACAAGAGGAAGGAGGAAGCACACTAAACTTCACTAAACTTTGTTACAACCTATATAAGCTGATTCTCTGGGAATGTTTTATTATTAATATTTTTTTTATTTGTTTGGCCATCTTTAATTAAATAGAATATTCTTTTGTTCCATTAGTGATTTTTATTGAAGTGCTGTGTATCTTATTGTTTCTCCTACTGTGATATTTTTAGCTAGGATAGTGTGTGTGTTGGGGTGTATTATTATTATTTTTTAATGTTGTTTTGTTTAAAATCTCTGACCAAATGAGTGCTGATAACTCATCAGTGTCCTAGCTGTTGAGCTGTAGCTTGCACAGTGTCAAGATCTTCTCTGTTTCTCACTCTTTCTCCCAGTGTGTAGGCTGGAAGTGAGTAAGAGATAATTGGTAGTTAACTTACAGGCTCAAATCCCATGCTGTTGTAACTGTAGTATCACAATATCTTATGTGGGAAAATTTTAGCATAACTAGCTTGGATACTGATAGCAGTCTATTAATCACAACAGGAGACTGAGGTGCATTGAAAAAAATCCCGAAAACCAACAAGAAAAGAAAGAAAGGAAAAAAATAATTAAAGAAGTACACAGAAATATTCTTGTGAAATGGTGGAGAAAAAAATAAAAATGTTAATCCCAAACTACATGTTCCCGAATGACGGAAGTATCTCTGATTTCTTATTTTTATACTTTTTCCTGTATTTATGCATGCGATACCTGAATAACCTTGCCATCAATAGTGCAAGTATGCAAGTATTCCTGATTTATCTCTCTCTATTATTATTATTATTATTATTATTATTATTATTATTTAATGCCAGCAGCCAATATTCACATCTTCACCAATATAATTTGATGAGCTATCAGTGCAAAGCATAAATCACAGTCTGGATCCCCAGCATTATAAGTAAGTACAGTGGTATAAAGGTCCTGGCATACTTCAGTACATTTGTCCCTTTTCCTGAGGGTGGCTGACAAAGGTTTCTATGGAAGCTATCTTGTAGAAGGCAAATCTGTGCAGATCTTTTCTCAGTTTCTTTACAGACTATAAGACTCTCTCAGAAACAGACATTTATTATAGCTTTTTTCCAGCCTTTGTAAACACTCATCCTTTGTTTCAAGTCTTTTATTTTTTTTCTATATTAGCAAAAAAAAAACAAAACTAAACAAATTAAAATAAAATGACATAAAAATAAAGATTAAATTAAATTAAATTAAATATAAAATTAAATATAAAATAAAATAAATGTCTTGACTTTAGTATGAAATGTAAGAGATTTTTAAAATCACTCTTTGGATTCAAAGTGCTATGGATCTATTTTTTTTATTATTATTATTTTTTAATGTCTTGAAAACTCTTTCTCCCCACCCCCTCCAAAAAAAAAAAAAAAAAAAAAATGGGGGGGGGGGGGAAAAAGAAAAAATTTGTCTGATTAGAACCTCACCTCAACAGACTTGAGAAACACTCAATTATTGGTGCTTATTTCCTAAACAATATATGTGGTCATATGTGACCATGCGACCATAAGACAGATATTCAACATGTATAGGTCAATGTAACTGTATTGATATTGAAGCAGAAATGCATATTTAAACTGGAAGAAGGTCCTTGTTTTTCCAATAGGAGAGATGTGTGCATGTTACACAACTGAGTTCAGTGAAAGCTTAATAATGGCACATATTTTGTCTTCAGAAACTCATTAATATACCCAGAAAAACATGCAGTTTCAGCTTTTCTCCCTTCTTCCTTCTGAAACAATTTACAAAATAATGTAGACACACATCAGAGAACTTCTTATCAGTACTATGTACACTGCCGAGATGCAGTCTCCAGTCAATCAGCTGTTTGTAACCTCCTTGTCCCTGAATACCAAAAAGACTATTTCACTAGCATTTGCCATACACTTGCCACTCAAGTCACTTTTGTCATGCATATTTTTTCTATAATTGTGCCAAAGCCATTGTGATTGCATATGTGAAGTTGGATACTAAATATGACACTCTTGAAAATATTTCAGCTCCTTTTCATTTCCTAAGATTAAATGAATGAAGCTCATTATCTTGTTGCTGGCAGTCTTTTAAGTTAACTTCATAAAACTTCAAAAAACATATCTGGACGCTTTTAAAATAGCAATATCAGATCTGACAGGTCCTTTTAAATATATGAAGTCATGTTGTTTTTTATGCAGGAAAGTTATAAAGTATTCAAAATCCAAAATATTCACAACCAGATTAAAAGGGAAGAAAATGTTGATTTTGTTCTCAGATGAGACCAGATTAGAAGACACCTAGGCTGTAAGACTAATTTATGACTGATTTAGAAGGGACTTCTATGAAGTGCTGTTTGTTCACCTAATTTGTCCCTTTGAAAATTCATTTTCATTGACTTTTCCTTGGGATGTTATGAATGAAGCCTTCTTGGACTCATCTAAGGAAAACAGCTGCACAACACGAGTTAATGCAATTTTAACTGTATAAAAAGATTATATTTTATTAACAAGTTGGCAGAAATTGAGTGGTTGAAACAAACAATGCAATTTCTCCCTTGATTTGAACCATTTTTGCAGATCAGCACTTTCCACAAAATTCAGACTCCTTTCAAGAGGCAGGGGTCAAAACTCACCGACTCCATATGTTTAGGATTACTTAAAGACAACTGGTAAGTTAGCACACAAGACCATGTTATAGTATTTAATAATGAAATAACTAAGTGCTCTCAGGAGTATGCAACAACTTTGAGCTATTGGATTTAATGAATAGTCTATAGAATTTATGCTTTATTATTATTATTATTATTTTCCCTACATGATTTAAATAAAACTCTTATTTTTAATGCAACTCTAACAGTTTCGACATAAAGGTGTGACAACTGCTCGTTCAACTACTTTTAGACAGAATCACACACAGATTTTGTGGGAACATAAATGCTCTATCCATAGAACGTCAGTGTACAAAGAAGAAAACATGGTCACTGTCTCTTCCAACTTTATTTTATGAAGAAGAGCTAGCTGAAATTCCTAACTTAAGGTATGTGTTTCAAGTTGTGACTCCCAGTTTGGAGTGGGAATATACATGATGTTGACATCCAAGAGACATATTCATTTTAACTTATAAGCTATCCTTCATCTGTTTTTAATGGCTAGTTCAGACATATGCCTTTACAGCTCAGTTTTACTGAGTTATTTGTTTCATGCACATTCTGCTCTTGCCAAGAATTAGACTTAGATACCATATATTGCAAATAAAAATGTGTGGAATTTTACATTCTGCTATGTTAAACGTATTAATATTTTAGATGTCTGTGGATCTAGGCTCATTTTAGGCACTACTGCAAACCAGGGAGATGAGAGACAGTCATGTCCTACGGTTCTAGCTGAGGAGATAAGGCCCTGAAAAACGTACTCACCAAACTCTATTGTATCTATGAAATTATTTACAAAAAGAATGTTTTTGGAAGCTAAAAGTTAGGCCAAATTGGTGGTACTTTTCAAGGAAATAGCAGTTGTTACTTTCCTGAAGAAAAGGACATACATTTCTCAAATCCAGGATCTCCAAAGTAGTATTTTGTTTGGTTGGTTGGTTGGTTTGGTTTGGTTTGGTTTGGTTTTCATTCATTTTCATAACATTATTTTTAACATAGGTAAGTCAAATTAGTTATCACAGTCTCAGGACTGTCTCAGCAATGTTTTACCCTGAATGATTAGTGATAACCATTTATCTGAAAAAAAAAAAAAAAAAAAAAAAAAGATAGGTTCATGTATATGGAAAATTTCAGGACAGCTTCTCCATGGACAGCAATGCCAGTTCTAACTGATATAAGCCAATGCCTGGATGAGTGTTCAATAGTCATTTTTATTTTCTTGTACATTAGCAGAACTCAGATTTGAAGAGAGCTCTATTGTTCTTTTAAGCTCTATAACATGAATAAATAAAGTAAGGAGGCAAAAATAAGTGTCAGTGTGTGTCAAATCTGCCAATTTTTTCTTCCTCTCTAAAAGAAGAATAGAGTGATAGATCTAGCTGAGTACATTCAAAAGGATGTGGGAGTGTTCAGGTTTGAAAAGGCTTTGTAATTTTTGTTTGTTTGTTTGTTTTTGTTTGTTTATTTTAAGAAGAAGAAGAAAGAGAGATCATTAATGGCAAATTAATTTAATAAAACTTTTGTAAGGTCAGGAAATTGTCTACAAAAATATTCATGAATACTTGTAGGTATAAAAATGACATTTGTATTGCTTGTTGCTTCTTTCATCTTGAGACCCATATGCTTCTGAGAAAGCAGTAGAGTCTGTGACAAACTAAGAAAGTGTACAACGTAGTTTTGAAATGAGAATGTTAACAAATAATAAGTGTCTAAATAATTCTCTTTCATAAGTGAATGCCTATCGTAAAACAGTTATTTTACACAAGAAATTTATAACTATTTTTTAGAAATCTTTGGAACAGACTGGTTTTGCTGAATACCAAGTATTGAAAAACTTGGAAGAAAAAAATGGACCTTTTACAGCATGATGTATCTTTAGCCACAGCTGATACATTCTTGGAATGGGGACTGAAGATTTTTTCAGTAAATGGATTTTTTCCATATATTTACTACATTCCCTTTTTGTTATAAGGCATCGCTCCAGTATTAATCACTGACTGCATGACTGAGTTATTCCTCTTTGTTGGAGATGTGCAAATGTGCATGTGTGAAAGAAACATAGTTTTCTATTGCAGATGTGTTAATGGGCAACTAGATTACGATGATGATTAATTCTGCCACGTTTGGATTTATGAAGTGACAATGAATATGATCTTAAGATTTATGTGCTGTCCATGTATTATCTCTTGTGAACAGATTTATGATGAGATAATTGGACAATAACTCAGCACTCCGATATCCCAAGGAGATTAACTTTCAGTGTAATAAAGGACATTAAAATAAATAAATAAATAAATAATAAGCCTATTATTTAAAATAAATAGAATATGTGAGCATTTATATAAATGTGTGACACTGGATTTTATTTTATTTTTTTTCCCATCCAAAATGTCCAGCAATGGAAAACTGGAAGACAGTAAATATGAAGTTATAAATGATCTAATAAATTCTGCACTCTTTTCACTACTATTTGGATGACTTCAGGAACGATAATCAGATTTACTTCTTTGTAAAGAAACTACAGGACTGACAGCACACAATAAATCATGTCTAACAACATGCTGAAAAACTGGCAAGAGACAGCTTGTACAGTGAAAAATACATCTGACAACGAGCATATACATCTGTTTGGTAGGATTTATGAGAAAAGAATACAAACAAGGAGATGGAACTTAGTTTTACAAAAGGCATTTGAAAGTCTTTTATTTATTTTTTGCTAAAAGCAAAAAATGAAAGGAATATTTAAAAAAAAATATCATTAAAAAAATATAAAAAAGAAAATTATGAAGAGAAAGACAAGATTAAAGTTTTGATTATCAGCTTCCATTTCAAATGCCATGTGAACTAATAAGAAAGTGTCTCTAAAAGTCACTGATTGAAAGATAGTCTTATGCAGCTATTTTTAACACATACACTGAGGTATAAACCGGTTTTGAATCCTGACTTACACACAGATTACACACAGATTACACACAGAATTTCTAGGTTGGAAGAGACCTCAAGATCATCGAGTCCAACCTCTAACCTAACACTAACAGTCCCCACTAAACCATATCCCTAAGCTCTACATCTAAACGTCTTTTGAAGACTTCCAGGGATGGTGACTCCACCACCTCCCTGGGCAGCCTGTTCCAATGCCTCACAACCCTTTCAGTAAAGAAGCTCTTCCTAACATCTAACCTAAAACTCCCCTGGCGCAACTTTAGCCCATTCCCCCTCGTCCTGTCACCAGGCACGTGGGAGAACAGGCCAACCCCCACCTCGCTACAGCCTCCTTTAAGGTATCTGTAGAGAGCGATAAGGTCGCCCCTGAGCCTCCTCTTCTCCAGGCTGAATAAGCCCAGCTCCTTCAGCCGCTCCTCGTAGGACTTGTTCTCCAGGCCCCTCACCAGCTTCGTCGCCCTTCTTTGGACCCGCTCAAGCACCTCCATGTCCTTCTTGTAGCGAGGGGCCCAAAACTGAACACAGTACTCGAGGTGTGGCCTCACCAGAGCCAAGTACAGGGGGACGATCATCTCCCTAGCCCTGCTGGTCACACTATTTCTGATACAAGCCAGGATGCCGTTGGCCTTCTTGGCCACCTGAGCACACTGCTGGCTCATATTCAGCCGACTGTCCACTATCACTCCCAGGTCCTTCTCCGCCTGGCAGCTCTCCAACCACTCATCTCCCAGCCTGTAGCTCTGCTTGGGGTTATTACGCCCCAGGTGCAGGACCCGGCACTTGGCCTTGTTAAACTTCATGCAGTTGACCTCAGCCCATCGGTGCAGCCTATCCAGATCCTCCTGCAGAGCCTTCCTACCCTCGGGCAGATCGACACACGCACCTAACTTGGTGTCATCTGCAAACTTACTGAGGGTGCACTCAATGCCCTCGTCCAGATCATTGATGAAGATGTTAAAGAGGACCGGCCCCAGCACCGAGCCCTGGGGGACGCCACTAGTGACTGGCCTCCAACTGGATTTGACTCCATTTACCACAACTCTCTGGGCCCGGCTATCCAGCCAGTTTCTAACCCAACGAAGCGTGCGCCAGTCCAAGCCAAGAGCAGCCAGTTTCTTGAGGAGAATGCTGTGGGAGACGGTGTCAAAAGCCTTGCTGAAGTCAAGGTAGACCACATCCACAGCCTTTCCCTCGTCCACCCAGCGCGACACTTTGTCATAGAAGGAGATCAGGTTCGTCAAGCAGGACCTGCCTTCCATAAACCCCTGCTGTCTGGGCCTGATCGCCTGCTTGCCCTTCAAGTGCCGCATGATGACTCCCAAGAGGATCTGTTCCATGAGCTTCCCTGGTACTGAGGTCAAACTGACAGGCCTGTAGTTCCCCGGGTCGGCCCTCCGGCCCTTCTTGTAGATGGGCGACACATTCGCTAGCCGCCAGTCAGCTGGGACCTCCCCCGATAGCCAGGACTGCTGATAAATGATGGATAGTGGCTTGGCCAGCTCCTCTGCCAGTTCTCTCAGTACCCTTGGGTGGATCCCATCCGGCCCCATCGACTTGTGCACATCCAAGTGCCGTAGCAGGTCACCAACCAGTTCTTCGTGGATGGTGAGGGCCACATCCTGCTCCCCATCCCCTTCCACCAGCTCAGGGTACTGGGAATCCAGAGAACAACCGGTATTGCCGCTAAAGACTGAGGCAAAGAAGGCATTGAGCACCTCCGCCTTTTCCTCATCTCTTGTAACTAAGTTTCCCCCTGCATCCAGTAAAGGATGGAGATTCTCCTTTGTCCTCCTTTTTGTGTTGATGTATTTATAAAAGCATTTTTTGTTATCTTTAACGGCAGTAGCCAGATTGAGCTCCAGATGAGCTTTGGCCTTCCTAATTTTGTCCCTGCACAGCCTCGCTACATCCTTATAGTCCTCCCTAGTGGCCTGCCCACTTTTCCAAAGATTATAAACCCTCTTTTTTCTCCTAAGCTCAAGCCACAGTTCTCTGTTCAGCCAGGCTGGTCTTCTTCCCCGCTGGCTCATCTTTGGGCACATGGGAACAGACCGCTCCTGCGCCATTAGGATTTGCCTCTTGAAGAGCGCCCAGCCTTCCTGGACCCCTCTGCCCTTCAGAACCGCCTCCCAAGGGACTCTACCAACCAGTGTCCTGAGCAGCCCAAAGTCAGCTCTCCGAAAGTCCAGTACAGTGGTTTTACTGGTTCCCTTCCTGGCCTCGCCAAGAATAGTGAACTCCACCATTTCGTGGTCACTCTGCCCAAGACAGCTCCCGACAATCACATCCTCCACCAGTCCTTCTCTGTTTGTGAAGAGAAGGTCTAGCGGGGCACCACCCCTGGTAGGCTCACTAATCAGCTGCGTCAGGAAGCTATCTTCCACTTTCTCCAGAAACCTCCTAGACTGCTTTCTCTGGGCTGTGTTGTGCTTCCAGGATATGTCAGGGAAGTTGAAGTCCCCCACGAGTACAAGCGCTGAAGATTTCGCAACTTCTGTCAGCTGCCTGTAGAACTCCTCATCCGTCTCCTCATCCTGGTTCGGCGGTCTATAGCAGACCCCGACCAGGACACTAGCCTTGTTGTCCCTGCCGATCCTAACCCAAAGGGACTCGATCTTGTCATTCCTAGCCTCGAGTTCTACAACATCGAAAGACTCTCTAATATAGAGAGCCACACCGCCACCCCTTCTGTGCGGTCTGTCCCTTCTGAAGAGCCTATAGCCAGGCATCGCAGCACTCCAG